>NC_142635.1:6770984-7074015 GCF_059453375.1 Lepisosteus platostomus | reverse complement strand
CCACTGAGGAGAGCTGAGTGAGGTGTGGGGACAGGAGAAGGAGGGGAAGGCAGCAGAGGACGTGTGACAATGTGTGTGAGAAAGAGTATGTCGGAATCCTGCCAGGTAAATCGTTCGACCATGAAGGTTTGGCAGGAAGAGGAATAAGTGAACCCACCCGGCTCTGCATTAATCATCCCGGAGGAGAGGAAGAAAACCGAGGGGGTTCCGTTTTTTTGGGGTAGAGCTGCTGCTACATTCTCTTCCTTGTTCCCTGACCCCCCTCCGTGACCAGCTGATCCGCACACACACCTGTTCACCAGTAGTGAACCAGAAGCCCTGGTGAGCCTGCAGATGGGCTCTCCTGTCCCCACGCCCTCACTCACAGACCCAGCCAGGGGGGATCAGGCTGGATCTCTGCTCTATCACGTATGGCGATTCTCTATACTGTATGTGTTCACTCAACGGCTAGCAAAGGGTTGTGTCTGACGTATGTAGGATTCAGATTACGTAAAAACTGGCACATTCGAGCCTTTCTGCAGCCAGGGGAGTGGGTGTACTGTATTCCCAAGGCTTTGCTCTTAGTTTTAAAAACATATCTTTCAACGTCCCTGATCATTCTTACTCAAGAGTTGCTCCGTTCCTCTTCTGCCATCAAGCTTCAAGAGCAGTAAAAAGGTGAAGAAAAAGAGGCCAAGGGGCTGAAGTCCCTCTGCTTTTCCCACTCTTAAGCCTCCCAGCCAGGCTTTTCTAAACACTGTCAGTCTCTCTGGATCCAGAAATAAAAGCCTGTGGTAATTAAAGCACTTTTTAAAAGGGTCACGTGTTGGCTCTCTGGAGGCAGTGATTAATATTCCCTCTCGTTCCATGAGAAGCTCACATGGCTGAACATTTGTTTTTGAATGAGTGACTTGTTCTCAGACGGTTTTAAAACACAACTTATCACTGTGCCTTTGGTGGCGACCTACAAAAGCAAGGTTTAAATGATGCATATCGTCAAACGTTCACTGGCGTGTCTCGACGTATGAGTCACACTCTCAAGTCGAAAGAGTGGCAGAGGTGGCTGTGGTCCAGGAGGTCTGCCCATGCTGGCGTGGGTGTCCTCCCACAGTCCAGAAACATGCTGGTAGGTTAATGGACATCTGGGAAACTTGTGCCTGGTGTGTGTTTGCATCGTTTTGTGCCCTGCGATGGACTGGTGTCCCAGCCAGGGTGTATCCTGCCGTGCGTCTGCTGCTTGCTGCGATAGACTCCATTAGAAAATGGATGGAAGGTCTCTGGATTATTTCAGTTAACAAATAACTTGCTGAAGTGTCTGAAAATCAATAAATTAAGGGTGAAATAGAACACCTGCAGGGCCATGCTACTCTGGGACCAGGCTAGGCAGATATACGGGCTGCTACCAATATGCTAGTTACATACATCCCCGTTACATGTGCTTTCACTGGCATTCACAGTTGGGTATCTGCAGGTGTGGAGATGCAGCGAGGAAACATCTGAAATGATCGACAAAATTAGCCAAAGATATCAGGTGCTCAAAATCTGAAATCATGCGCTAAACTTGTGGGTGGACTGTCATTTTTTTCTCTCCTGAATAGTTTTTGCTTCAGTTACTCATGTTCTAGAAATAGCAGGCTGGATGATAATGAAAGCAATACTTTATATAACCCGGTATTCTTCTTTTTCCAGTTCCCTGCATCTGATGCCAGATTGTGTGTAACAATGTTTTTTATCTCTTCTATAGTAGAGTAAGAAAAAGGGAAAAAAGGGAAAAAAAACTTTGAAAATGAGGATGTGGGACTGCTTAATAGAAAACCTTATTCCATCACTGTTCCTTTGACAGTCTGTGAAGAAGAGCTCTTGCTTTGAAACGAATACAGTAGTTTTAAAACTCAGCTGCAGTCTTTAATTATGTTTTTTAATCAACACGATCTGAATGAGGTACTTGTGATAGTTTTTTCCCCGTCTTTCAGCCTGGCTCTTAAGAAATTGCGCTTGCTCATTTCCCTCTTCAGCCCCTGTTGCCTGGCAGCCCTGAGACCCCAAGCCCTGATGTGTGGGCTGAGTGTGTGCTTCCGCAGCTAGGGACAGGGGCGCCGACACGTCAGGAACTTTCTGAAACACAAGGCAGGTATCGGCACCTCTGTTACCTGCTGATCTCTGCATGACGAAGCTGACGAAGACTCTTTTCATGTGGCTTCAGCACTGGCAGCTCAAGCAGTGGAGGTGCGTCTTGCCTGAGTTCTTCAGGATTAGGTCTGTGTGGGGGTGGCCAGCCTGCAGGCCATGCAGAGCCTGGGTCGAGCTGGTGTTCAGGGGTCATCCTCAAAGGCTCACTTTCAATAACCGCCTATCTGAGCTGGAGCCTATCCTGGGAAGCAACAGGCACGAGGCAGGGGAAGCACAAACACGCACACACACGCGCCAGGCTCCGTCTTCCCTGGGAGCCGATTACCCAGAAGCCAGCACTGGGAGAACACGTAAACACACAGAGAGCACCCCAGGAATTGAACCCTGGGCCGCAGAATGCCCCAGAGCTGTGAGGCAGCACTGCTAATCACTGCGCCACAGAACTGCCCACAGTCTAACATTTTAGAGTTTATTCACGATTCCATTATAGCGTGAAGAAAATCAACACCAGACCTATTGTATACATTTTTTTTTGCGTTTGTGACCATATGGCTCCTTGCTTGTTGCTATTTTATACCTGCTGGAAGTCTGGCATATTGAGGTCATCCAGCAAATCGAGGGGATCAGTCATTTGCCTTCCCTGGCACACGGGGTCTTTCATGTGCCCGCACCCATCTCTGCAAAGGGATCCCTCGCTCGCTGCTCCGCTCTGCCCTGGTCTTCCCACTCCCTCCGGCCTTGCTCCACTCTGTCAGGCAGCACGCGAGGGATCCTTGGAAGTTAATGTGCCGTTACGTGGGTGGCGGTAAAGACTTGCACCCACAAGAGCAGACTTGTCAGTGCAGCGCATCACTCTCGACGCGGGCTGAGGTCCCTGTCTGACTCCATTAGGAGTGCAGTGGATTAATGCATGACCCTGTCGGCCCTCCGTCGCAGACCCCGGTCCCTTCTTAATTCATCAGACGAAGGCTGTGTTGTTTTAAAGGCCAGGTACAGCCCCACGTGTCGGAGAACAGGGAGCTACAGCAGCCACAGCATCTGTTCAGATCTCACCTCTCAATCCCACTGCAGTGTGGGGGGCTGGCTGGGGCACAGGAGTGGTACCTGCAAAGTGGTGGTTGCTGTACGCTGGAATAAGTTGTATAAATGGTGTGGCCAGCTCAGGAGTGAGGTTTCTTAATGGGGCTATTAAAAAGATGGGTCTCAGGAAAACAGACAGAAACTGGTGCTATTTATATTTAAAATGTGAAAAAATAAACTAAAACTTAACCCTTCTTCTGAGCCCTAATGATTCTTTTCAGTTCCCTATCTGGAAGCACAGCCAGGCAACAAAGCTGCTTACCGGCTTCAAAACACATCTCTCTTTTAAGCTTCTAAAAAATCTTATGCTATCATGTTCTAGGGCATGTCCTATGGTTATGCCTTTATCCCTCTGATGCAGCTAATCCTGTGCATCTCAGAGGCTCCGCTCTCTTCCTTGTCAGCAGAGGTAAGCTTTTCAAAGGAAAAGGTAAAAGTTTATTCCATACTAAAAGGAAACGAAAAAGAAACACAGCATTTCGTCTGTGGAGCCTTCTTCACAGCTGAAGCTGAAATGCTTTGTCTCTTTTCTTTTCCTTTCAGCATGGAATCGACCTTTACCTGTGTCTTTACAGCCTACGCATGTTGATGCAGCTCCCTACTTGAATATGTTTCCTTCTGTCGGTTCAGGGTGTCTATTGAAATCTCAGAACTCAATTCTAATTGATTGGGGATTATTTTTTGTGCCCTGCCGAGCAACAGAAAAATAGATAATTTTTTTATTCCAAAGCATTTCTTTGGAGGATTTTAATAACACACAAAAAACTGGTACTGTATGTTAGTGGAATCTCCAATATTAGGGTTTGCAAGCACCTATAAGGTAGCAGGAAGTTGCTCACGGTTACATACAAGGTTCCCCACGAGGCGCTGGGGTGAGCAGTCGTTTACAACGGACACCTTGCAAGGTTTTAGCAGACACTGGTTTTGCTTGGTGCCGGTCTATCATCAACCATCCCGCTGGCGCCTTCCTTCTTATTTTCAAAGAGGTCATTTGTAAAGAGAAAACATCACAGAGTGTTCGACACAATGCATTCCAGTTGTCTGGTGGCCTGGGTGTACAAGGTAGTATTCAATCTTTAATTTAATGCTTTGCAACCCATTTATAAGTGCTGAAGCATTCAGTGTGTACAGTGAAAAAACAACCCTGCGTTAATGAAACTGGTGGCATGCCAAGCTGTTTTTCTAAATCTTCGCTCCACGATTTTCTCAGTCCTCTAAAGTCATTCATTTTGCTGGCAGAGATCTGATTGGATCTGTGCGACATGTCACAGGCAGAGAGGCAAATGGTTCTTACTTTTTTTTTCTGAAGACATTCAGCTAATCTCTCCCACGGTGTCGCTCTTTGGATGTTATTTCTTTGTTTCAGGATTTCAGTCCATTTCTAATCATTTTTTCAGGTTCTTTTCCAGTACTAACACTTCAGAATGAGCTATGATTTCTGTTGCCTTTGTGCATTTCTGCTTTAACTGTGTGTTTGACTCTCAAGGATGGAGGAAAGATTATGAAGAGAAAGCTATTTGTCCCATCTTCCTCTTTTGGCTGCTTATGGCTAATTGATCATGATGCAAGAATGCTTTCTAAACCTCTAAATGTTATATTTCCATGTTAAAGGAAAGTCGTCGATGTTTTTTGTTCAGACTGTGCAGGATGAATATATTAAAATGTATACAAGACAGATACCATTCATTCAGATCCAGTGGAGAGGTGACTCATGGAACAGAATTAATCTTGACAAACTCAGTGGACCTGATTGAAAAGAAGTATTTTTTACTTCTTGTTATTTCTTATTAGAAGCTCTCTGAATAGCTTATGTATGTAACTCACACTTAACATTATTTGTACGAATAACATTCTCCAAGTGAATTGGACTTGTAATGGGGAACATAGGCTCAGGCTTTTGGGAACAAGGGTACCTGCTCTCTAAAGCGCGGAGATTAAAGAGTCTTTCTCACTAAATGTCACATACGTTTTCTCAGTTTAAAAAAATAAACATATGAAATTCCAGCAGGAGTAGTACTATCTGAAGTGACATCATTATTCAGTAACACTATAGTCCAGATGGAAGAGGGGGCTCTTTGTGTGAATTAAACAGAAAATCAGATAAAAGCCAACTTCTGGTGAAGGCCTTGCTGTCTTATATCATAGCTGAACCATCCACCCTGTTCTTGATTGCTCTATCCTGTACAGAGTTGCCAGAGCCTATCCCAGCAAGCAACAGGTGTAAGACAGGACACATCATGGGCAAGTTGCCAGTCCATCACAGGACACACAGATAAACACCAGGGCCAATTTTCCCAGAAGCCAATGAACCCACTAGCATGTCTTTGGACCGTGGGAAGAAACTAGAGCACACAGAGGGAATCCATACAAACAGGGGGAGAACAGCATCCCAGGAAGTGAATCCAGAGTCCCAGGGCTACAAGGCAGCAATGCTGCAGTGCTAACCAGTGTGCCACCATGTGTCCATCTCCCAAGAGATCAAAGACACAAAGAGGTGGAGAAGAGAGTTATTCCAAGGTTTTATTTTCACGAGGCTTTCAGATGCTGGCCTCCGTGCTGTATGGGACAGACTCTTATTCTGAACCGTTACCAGCAGAAAGTTTTTTAAATAAAACGAATCTTTCATTCGGCAGTTCGGCATGACGTTTATTCCGATATTAATAGTGTAATTTCCGGGCATATCTGAAGAGCTTGTGGAACAGCTATTATCACTAATGAAGCACAGATTGATGGATGCTGAATGATTCTTTCCCATCAAGAGAGAAGATAATTACTGTCACAATTAAAACCAGAGCTCTGGGAGAATTCCCTTTTCTTTTGACTCCAACCTCTCTACCCCCCGTCCCCAACCCCCCCCTCCGTAAAGATTCCAGTTTCATTTGAACACCGAGGATGAGGGATGTGTTCCGAAGATAATGAAAGTTAGTAGAAGCAACAGACCCATAGGGAGAGACAAAATCGTTTTTTTGTCGCTTTTGTTAAAAAAACACCTATTGGTAACAAGGGCACTGGCTGAGAGATTCCTCCCCCCACTGTCGTTGTCTAAGTGGGTGGTGACTGAAAACCCCCCCCCCCGAGTGCTGTCGCCATTGGCGTCACCTGATCTGCACACCCCTCCTTGCAGCCCTGCGCCGCTGGGGTATCCGAGCTACTGTGACGGGGGCATCATTTCTCTCTCGCTGCCCCTGATTGAGCTTCCTGGGTTTTCCGGGAATAATCAAGGCTATTTTTGTGCCTACCATTTCAGGTGTCTCTTCATTTAGCAATAAAATGATGTGCCGGTGATAAAGGGCTAAAAAACAAAAATTGCAAAAATTGCAGCAAATTCAGTCACCTGGCAGTAACAGGGCAAATTATTGTCTTTCTATCTAGTTCTCAGTGCTTTCAGCGCACGTGGTGGGAGATGTTAAAAGGTTTTTTACCATCTTGCAATTTTCAATAAAAGCTCTGAGCTTTTGAACTTTGCTTTGGTGAACATCAATAGCTATAATAAAGCTGATGGCAGCCCTCTAAAAATTTCGCCGGCTCTGAGGCCTGTGGAGATCTGTGAGATGCCAAGTCACTATGACCGCAAAACAGCTTTTTAATGTTTCCGTCCTTCAGAGACATTTATATTAAAACCTGTTTATTCGTCTACCTCCATCCATCCACTTTCTAATCCGTTTATCCAGGGCCCATCCCGGCAAACAAGGGGCACAAGGCAGGGTTCACCCTGGACAGGACACCAGTCCATCTCAGGGCAGACACAAAGGCACACCAGGGCCAGTTTAGCCAGCGCCACATGCAACCCTCAGACTTTATCTCAACTCCTTTTATAGCCTACCGTGTTTACTTAATTCAGAAGTCACGGGATGGCTTTCTCTCTACTTTGTTTTGGAACATTTTTTGGGAGATCAGGCTCACAGCTTCCCAATCCTAGTCTCTAGCTTTATGTGGTGATACTCATGTGTTTTTCTCAGAGGGCAGCGGTGTGACAATAAGATCGAGGATGGTTTTGGTGTTGGTGTTCCACTGTTTTTCATTCAAAAAGGTTTGGGCGTAACAGATTCATAACTAAGAGGCATTTAAAATGCAACATGCTGTCGGTTCAAATACTCATTGATTGTGTTTTTTAAGCCTCTAGGCATAAGGACTTGTATAGTACTTAGGAAGAGGCTGTGGTAATTCTAAAAGAGAAGCCTTTCATGGACAAAATAGTATTGCTAGTGCACACAGTGTGCTGGATATAAGGACAGGTCAAGATGCTCTAGTTCTGTAAGATTGGTGCTGGCAAGGGAAGTATCTATGTGCATTATTCCTAGGCTCAGTAGGGAGCAATCTGGTTCTAAATGGATTATACTTGACAATGAGATATGATATCTCCAGCATGAATCCAACATTCACCTCAGCAATCAATCACTGAAGCAAGCTCACCTTTGATAGACCTATAGTGGGTTTTTACAGGGCGTCTGCATCCTGTGATATACTGTAGCACAGAATTATAATGAAGGCATCAAATTGGGAGGAAGAGAAAGCAAAGCTTAACATTCCAGTGTTAAAATATTGTTTTTGCATTTAAACACCTTCTTTGTGATAATATCCCCCTGAATCGGAGCCGGATCTTTTCTTCTTAGCTGTAATAGCCTGTTGTCTGAGTGATTTAGTAAACTGCTGCGCAGTGCAGCCCATCTCCAAATTGAGAGCTAATGGAAACGAAGCATCAGGGATGCAGTCTAATCCCCCAGCAAGTTCAGATCAGGTCTGTCCTTCTTCTTCTGAACTTTTCCTACAGGTTTCTTTGTCTTCCACTTCCATTACTTTCAGAAAAGCTTGGGGTTTATTTTTTAAGAGGCTGTGGAGGGTGGGGTGTTATTTTTAAGGCTGAAACAGAAAATAATAATTTCTCTCTTTTGCCTTTCCTCCTTTCTTTCGGTCTATTTCCTACCACCAGCAGCAATAAGCTCATAATTCTAACACAGCAAGGCCCCCTGACAATATAGGAAGGGTAAAAGAATGCAGGTGTTCAGGTGAAACTGCAGAAAAACGTTTATTTTAAGGCTTTTCTTAACATTGACCTTAATGTGTAGTTTTACCCAAAGGTGATCAGAAAGGAAAGTCACTGTACCTCGGGTGCTGAAAAGACAGGGATGTGGTGCGCTTGCTTTCAAATAACTCGTTACGCCGAGGCCTGCCGTGCCAGCAGCAGCCTCATGAAATGAACATGGAATCTATTATCTGTTGACTACCAGCAGGGTTCAGCATAAATCACTGCCGGCTTATCTAACGAGGACATTGATGAAGGGGAGAATAAGAAACTGGGAAACCGGAAGTATGTGGCCTCCTGCTTTGTGAATACATTTCCTTTCTACCTGCATCGAACCATCTTCCCTTTCCTGCATCAAACATAATTCCCGGGGGCGAGAGCGCCGAGTGAGGCCTGTGGTCCTGACGGCTCTGATAGGAATCTCGCAGTCCCCTTCCGTGCGGAGCTCACGTTGCGCCAGGTGATAGATGATCCTGCAGGAGGGGGTGTCGGAGGAGCTTGTCTGTGCATCTCATTTTCTCCCACTAGATACCGACTTAAAACTAAACCAGCGATTCTACACTCGCCCCAGAGAAAAATACCCGGAAAGTTCTCCGTTTCGCCATTTAAGTACAGCGACATGCAATGGTCGTCATCCCATACTTGCTCTCAAGCACTTTTCTCCAGTCTGCGCACAGCTGCGTTGTACAAGTCCTGTGCGCTTATTTAAAGGGAGCGGAGAATAAAAACCGGGGCCACAGAGGATCCCCAGTCTCGGCCGGAAGAGATTGTCATAGGATTGCCCATTGCTTGGAGTGGAGGGTCATCAGGCCTGAGTCCCTCAGAGATCTTATTTCTCCTATAACTCTGTGCCCACATGGTCACCTGTAACCGAACAACAGCCGTTTAATTCAGTAAAGAGCTTCGTGGCTAACTGTTCCCTCGGTGAGCTGAAGCAAATGAAATGATCGCTCGATGGCTTATTGTGCTGAGGAGCTCAGTGATTTTATCCTGAGTTAGCTCCCAGCTAGTTCCTTGTGTTTCATTCTTTCTCTGAGTCATAAAACTGAGATTCTTTTGCTGCTGAAGGTGTAATTATTGATGCATACTGTACCTAGGTCACCTCCAGTCATGGAAGTTGCTTTGAATAAGATTGTGTGCCCCCTGAGCAGGTTCTTTTTGATTTTAGATCTTGCTTGAACTTCTCATTAACTTGAAAAACAAAGCGCCTCTTTATTCTCCGGGTGCTGCATGCTTCCCCACAACGTTACAGAGTCGGGGAATGAAAAGATAGACAAAGTTCGTTTTTCACGCAGATGCAAGGCCTGGGTGACTCTGCCTGCAGAGACGTAAGAGCTGTGTTTGCTGACAAGGGTTCTGCAGGGGGAGCAGGGGAATATAGGCTGTCATATTGCTGTTCAAAATGTGTATAAATATCAAGACCCGCTTCATGCTGTTGAAACAATCTGTCACCGTAATGGAGTTTGAAAAGAGGTGCGAGAATTTACCACTGCATCCTAGCAGTTGGCAATTAGTTGCAATGACTGGAGGGCACGGCTGGCAATTTTATTTCTGTCATGATATTTATCCTGGTTTGTAATATTTGAAGGCTGAGTATGAAACGAGAAAACAAATGTTGATCTTAATCGAATCAGACCGCCACTTCTGCGCATGCAAATTGCGTTTTTCTTAACCGTTAACAGAACTCGTCCCTCCGGCGGCGGGGAGGGTGACAGCGAGAGGCGGTGGGATAGGATGCAGACAGGCAGCGCAGGCAGACGGACAGCCAGCAGCAGCGCAGCTCTGCCCAGGGAAATCAGGCCGGTTCCGGAAGGGATCAGCATCACAAGGCTGTTTTATCTTGTCATTTGCACAAACCACAGAAATGCAAATGACACTATAAAGCAGAGGAATGAGCACGGAATTGCTTGGCCTGTTTACTTAATGCATCAATATCTGTCATGCTTTTATTTTTAGACTAAAGATTCTCAATTTCCAGCATAGTATCGAGTGGTACGTGACACCTAAGAAATAGCAGAGAGGTGGGGATGACGTTATCAGGAACACCCACTGGACCATAAGTGGAGTGGTCACTCAAACCCCCACAGGGTGGCCATGGCTGGTTGTAACATGACTGTTTCAGGACATTGTGGGGGATACACCTCGCGTGAGTTGTCTCCCAGCGTTCTCTAGAAGTGGCCGTTTTCGTCACCAATCAAACCCATCTCAAACCTATAGTCAAAGTGGCTATCCTATTCGCTTACTGTGGAGCAGACCACTGGGGTGCAAGAACCAAAGTCTTTAAAATTGTTTTCTGAAATACTTTTATAACCAAAAACCACAAGAGAGGAAAATATCATCCATCTATTTTCTAAGCAGGAAGAAAATGTCAATTTCAGGGCTGCATGAGTGCCTATCCCAGCCAGCAATGTGGGCAGGATGGAACACACCTTGGTCTTGCCCAGAAGTCTTTGGACCATGGGAGGAAACCAGAGCACCCGGAGGAAAACCACACAAACACAGGGGGAGCATGCAAACTCCATGTAGATAGTACCTCAGGTCCAGAACTGAACCCAGGGTACCAGCTCATGCTGAAATCAAATTGCCTCTCATTTTGAGCACAAATGATTTTGATTTATAAGAGAAGCAGTCAGGGCCAACAATATCTTCCAAATCCACACTGCCCCACCCGTTTCCCCCAGCCGGTGGAGATGGATCATTTTCTAGTTCATAGACTGGATTTAAAATTGCAGTAACCCCGATAGTACCCATACTCTTTGAGGCTAATGGAGACACAGTATCCTGGACCTGGCATGCATGTAACAGTTAGTGTAAAGCTGACTAGCCTAAATGCTAAATGAAAGAAGACATCTGGGTCTCACAGGTGCAATGTGGGTGCTTAGGCTTGGCTGCAATATGAATTAAGCTTGACACTGGGAACCCTTTGGTGACTCAGTGCAAATGTACGGCTGTATAATACATAGTGTCAGATTATTAGCCCCTCAGTGAGCACAAGTCTTACCAATAGAAAATAAAGGACAGGGAGGAGAATAGCCAAGTGTCAGAGGATGGTAAGGATCAAGGAGGAGGGGAAGATGCAGTCTGGAAAGGTGTCTATTAAAAATACACATTATTGGACAAGCTCTCTTCTCCCTGGTCTAGGCAAAGAGTGTCCAGCCCTGGTCCTGGAGAGCCGCTATCCAGCAGGTTGTCGCAACATCATCAATTAGTAAAAAACATGGAGCATATGTGAGTGGTGATTAATTTAGTAAGTTAATTGGTTCAATTAAGCCAGAAATGGCCAGCTGTGGTCCTTGAAAGCTATGTGAAAGGTGTTGTGATTTTCATTGAAGAAATGTTCAAATGATCCCTAAAGAACTCAATTGCACAAATCATTTGCTTAAGTGGTGAGAACACAATTGCTTTATTGTGGCTCTATAGGACTGGAGTTGTTCACTAATGCTGTAAGCTATTGTAAATACAATATTATCTCCACAAAGCCACATGCTTCCTTAAACTGCTAGTTACTAGGAATAACACCTAATCAGAAAATGTTATGAATGTTCATTTTTGAAACATTAGGTATAGAGTTTGAGGTCAACTTGCTAATCTAAGAGCCAACCAGCTCCCACAGATGAAGAAGTCTAACTACTGGGGTTGTTTTGGAGGCTGCAGAGAGAGGTTCTACGTCTCCTCAGAGATCTGCTCCGCATCACCTGTCTTAGACCTTTTACACCCAGATCCCTACTGAGCTACACTCATCTACTTGCTCTTAGAGACCCAGGAGCCTCCAAATGACAAACTACTACAATCACAGCAGTTATACTCCTCTCTGGATCCTACTGCTACTAATAAAACTAATAATGCAGTAGAAAAGAAACTCCCTGCAAGTCTTTTTTTTAACCTTCTCCATGTTGATCTGCATTAGCACTGAGCCCAGCAGCTGGACTGCTGAAAGAACAGCACAGGTGTCCTATAATAATAATAATAATTGCTTACGCTTACATAGCGCTTTTCTGGACACTCCACTCAAAGAGTTTTACAGGTAATGGGGACTCCCCTCCACCACCAATGTGCAGCCCCACCTGGATGATGCGACGGCAGCCATAGTGCGCCAGAACGCTCAACACATATCAGCTATCAGTGGGCAGGAGAGCAGAGTTATGAAGCCAATTCTTAGATGGGGATTATTAGGAGGCCATGATTGGTAAGGGCCAATTGGAAATGTGGCCAGGACACTGGGGTTACACCCCTACTCTTTTCAAGAAACACCCTGGGATTTTTAATGACCACAGAGAGTCAGGACCTCGGTTTTACGTCACATCCGAAGGATGGCGCCTGTTTACAGTGTAGTGTCCCCATCACTATACTGGGGCATTAGGGCCCACATGGACCACAGGGTGAGCCCCCCCTGCTGGCCCCACTAACACCTCTTCCAGCAGCAACCTTAGTTTTTCCCAGGAGGTCTCCCATCCAGGTACTGACCAGGCTCACACCTGCTTAACTTCAGTGGGTTGCCAGTTGAGAGTTGCAGGGTGATATGGCTGCTGGTTATAATTACACCGGCTTTATGTCAACACCTGACAGATCTACCCCCCACCCCACACTCTCACCCTGAACTGCAGGACCTTAGACAGTCCCCCTGGCCAAAGCTGTGACTTTCACCATCACATGGTCATGTCATGCAAGCAGACTGTCTTGCTGCTGTGATATAGGCTGGGGTCATTGTTATCCTTCATCAGAGAAAGTAAGGTTTTGGACTTAGTTTGGACCACTGGCAACACAAAGAATCGTCTAGAGCAAAGAACAATAGTGAACTCACACATCCCTGGTGTGTGCCACAGTTAGTTATTACCTCGGAAGAAAGGATATCTCTAACTTTTACCCACTGCGATTTTCTTGCAAGGAATTAACTGTACCAGAAAATTAGATAGGGGTTGATCTGTAATTGGATCATTTTTTATAATGGTTCGTTTACAGGCAGTTAGATTGTGTAAGCAGCTGAAGAAAAGTCAAGGGAAGAAGCCAATTAACCTACCAGTATGTCATTGGATTGTGAGAAGAAGCCAGAGCACCCAGAGGAAACTCATGCAAACATGGGGAGAACATATAAGCTCCATACAGAGAGCACCCCAGGTTCAGAATTGAACCCAGGGCCCTCGTGTTACAAGATAGCAATGCTAACCACATGCCACCTAATTTTAAACATAATACAGAAAATGTGTATGAAGAAGTAGAAAGCTTTTTTGGTCGTGTTAGCTGGGGTAATTAAGTCTGCACGTAGATGAGAGGAAATCAGTGTCCCATTAAGAACTATGGGGGCAAAAGACCTGATCGTGACTGCATGGACTTGGAGAGCCCAGAATAAGAGTAACAATCTTTTTGAAACTGGAACAGGTACAATCCGTCACTGTCTTGAACATCGCCCGGAGTGTGAATATTTCCCATGGACCAGGACTGGCAGGTGAAGAGCTGAGAGCTAGTCGATAAAAGAAACGTCTTCGAAATCGGTGAAAGCTTGTGAAATGTTGCAAAACTACCAAATTGCAGTTAACGTTTCCTGAACAAATCCAGGGAGTCTGCGATAATTGAGCCCATTTTAAGGGAAATGGCTTGCCTTTAAAAGTAGTACATGAAAAATCCCAGCGTCTTATTGGTTTAATTAATGCCTCCTCAACTGGACTTCATGTGGTTAATAATTCAGAATGTAATGTTCAAAATACCCTCAGCTGGAAACCCAGTAATTGTATTTAAAATTAGGAACAGACAAGCCACCATGAGCTTTGGAGAGATACAGGGCTGTCAGAGTAATTTGTGGTCATTTTCCACTCCAAATAAAACTAGTTCTAATGGAATATTTGCTCTAAATCTAGGGCAGCATGATAATGCCTACTGCAAATATTGTCTTGGGCCTGCAGCATGTATCTTTTCAGTAACTGTGTTGTAGGTAATGATTGCTTTGTTTTGCTTTATTATGATGCATCAAGCTTCTTAATGCCCACCGCAAAGAAGTGAAAACCACCCACAGCAGAGGACAATATTTTTATCCAAAGGGTTGTGGGAGTCGGAAACAAGCTATCCAGCCGTGTTTTGTTTTAAGACAATACTCTCGCTTCTCTCAAGAGAGGACTGGATGAGACACTCTGGTCAGTTCGTTTTCTAACGGCGAGCCACATCTCATTTGTATGTTTTCTTGTTAGCCCTAATTTTATTTTTCTTCCAGGGCTCAGTATTTTACAATGGTGTCCTTTCTTGGGGCGGCATGCTGGGGCGCGAGTTAATACTGCACAGCCCGCTCAGTCCTGGGTCTGACTTCTGACTGCAGCGAGGTGGAGTTTACATGCTCTCTGCGATTGCAGTTTTTACCCACTAGCCATACCGACTGAAGTTGATTAGTGAAACTTTGATATATTCTCCAGGGCATAACGTGTAAAACTGTTGAGCAGAGCCTAGCCTTGTGCCCAGTGAGGTCTGAACTGGCTGCATGATGGGTTGTCGTGATTAATGCTCTGTGCTTCAGAATCTCCAGAAATAGTAACATTTGAATAACAAGTCATGCAGAAGATCAATTATACAGGATGTTCAAACAAGCAGTAGAGCAGGACAGCTATGTGAGAGAGTGTAGGAGAGGCAGTGTGGGCCTGTGATCCTCTCTGGACAGCCAGGTCTGCCTGTGTTGTCCAGTTTCTGTGTCTAGCCTGTAGTCTCTGCGACTGTACTCCATCAGGGTCTATTTCTCCTTGTTTTCTGTCACCCCCGTCAGATACTGGGTCTGTGTGTATTATCTTTTTAGGGCCCAGTCGTATACAGTACTCCAGTTTGTACAGACGTGGTTGACTCTGATTAGTGTTTTTTTATGCTCATTAGGGCTTTGTGATGGCATGAGCTCTTGACACAGTTTTTAGGTGCGGCCAACATTTTGCTCTCTTCAGTATCTTAATTATACACCTTGCTGCACAGTTGGTATTGGTGTAGCTGCAGCCTATACACATAGTTTGGTGTTTATATAGAACTCTGTATCAGTTTTACCCATTTGGGACAATTCTTTGTGTTTTGATTTATTTATTCCATTTTTTCTAGTAGCAGTTCTGGCTTCTTGCCTCCTCAATTTCTGTGAGTGGCCTGTTTTTGTGTGCATTGATTTTTTTTCTTTTTGAGGGTGCATTTGTAGTGTTTTACCATTTCGGAGCACGGAACAGCAATACTGAACTGGAACATTTCTTGCAGAAACAATAAATAAGTTTAAAACAGTATTTTATTTTCCTTGATTCCTCTCTCGCCAGTGTTATGCTTTCATATCTTTCAAGATTCAAGAGAGATTAGAATCATTCGGTCTTTCTAAGCTGTCTCTTCAGATTTAAAAGTGGTTCCATTACAGGGGATGTGATTCTGTTATGGTACAGATAGCATAAAAGACACACATTTGAGTTACTCTTTGCGCAGCAAGCAAATAGCAATAAAATAGAAGATAGCAATCTTTCTTTTTTCCACAAATGGAGCTTTTTGTCACTCTGATAGTCTTTGCCAGACAGTTGATTTTACAAAGCTCTCGAATTTCCAGATGCAGCCGTCATTAAGGGGGACAGGCTCCTGCTGAAGACAAACTCTCTTCCAGCGAGGGTCAGGAAGCGCAGAACGCCTTCATGATTCCACTCATGCGAGAGCTCGCTCCCTGCATTCAGATTTGTTTCACCGGAGGAAAGAAAGCCTCCTGAATTATGAACTCTCCTGCAAACTCGTTGCCCTTCTCTGGCATTTTTTCTCCTCTGACTTTAGCATAATAAACACATTCACTTCTTTTTCTGCTTTCTGCTTTTCCACCCCTGCTCCTGAAATGAATCTTTCTGCAATGGAAAAATCATTTACTAGCATTAAGTGTGCCAATGAATAATTCAGGAGTTCATGGCCGCTGTCGATTCCTTTAGCGAATGAGGCGTTACAAAAGCATCTAACAGGAGGGAGTCTGTGTATGTGTGCACATGTGGGAACCTCTGCATAAATGTAATTTATATTGTCATCGGAGGGGTATTCTGCAATTTTTCCTGTGGGTTAGTTCAAGGGTAGGCAGGCGAATGCACTTGGCATGAAGAGACAAAATGAATCTTCTTATGCTGTTTGAAATAATATTTTGTGCAGGTCTTCTCACTAAACAGAATGAGTGGGCAATGTAATGCCTGAATCTGGCAACATCATGCAGGGCCTTACATAAACCGTCTTGCAGATACCAAGGGCAAGGCACCGCAAGGATAACTGGTTTGTTCCATTAGTTTCCAGGACTGTTCCATTAATGTACAGGGCTGTATATACTGTACACTGAAGTGGCTTTGAGTGGTCACTGCTGTGTCTACCACTAAATTATCATTTTCTATTCATTGTGCATTAATGAAAACTTGTCACGCAGAGGGAAAAATGGCTAAAATGGCTGATTTACTTTATGTACACGTAGTTGTGCACAGGAAGTTACTCCTTTGTCCTTCATGTCTCATTGTCCAGGACAGCACGGTGGCATAGTAGTTAGCATTGCAGTCTCGCAGCGCTGGGGTCCAGAGTCCAATTCTAGACCTGAGGTGCTGTCTGTGTGGAGGTTGTATGTTCTCTCCGTGTTCTTGTGGGTTTCCTCTGGGTGCTCCAGTGTCCTCCCACAGTTTCAAAGATATGCTGGTAGTTTAAACAGTCACCTGTCCTCCTGTAACAGGTGTTTCTGGAGGATTTGTGCTCACACACCAGCCTTATGCCTATTGCTTGCTGGGATAGGCTCTGGCTCCTCCACAACCCTCTATCAGATAAAGCAGTTTGAAAATGGATGGGTGTCTCCATGTCCGTTTTGATGGCATACTGTGACCATGTTAGATACTGAGGCAGTCAGTGGCTTTGGATTTTGATTCGCTGCATGATCTGTAAACTATTGGGAAAGATCAACAAGACTAGAAGAATGGCCTTCTCTTGCAAGTCCTTTACTCTTGCTGAATGAAAAAAAAACAGGAAAAACTGCAAGCCAGAGAAGCATATCTGGTTTATTTTCTTCATTAGGTTTCTAGTAGTTGGTTGATTTAAGAATCAACAGTCACCGCAGGACTCACTGGCGCTCCCCACAGTGTAATAAAATGTCTCCGGGTCCCAGTCTCCGATTTTCACCACCGCAGCGTCCAGCTGTGGCCTCTGGTCCAGCAGGGCTGCCTTGCTTGAACCTGGGAGTTCGTTCTGAATGGGTGAATCGAGCAGAATGTTTGGAAATCATCTGCACGCAGCTAACGCTATCAGATTTGGATAAACTAATGACTGAGTTTCATTAGGACTGCAGGGAAAGCAAATAAGCACCCCACACACCCTCCCACACTCCAAACTATTTACTGGTCTCTGGTTCCATCGGGCATCAATCAGCAACACTACAATACACTCTGATTCCTGCCCCATCCACGAGCTGTATATTTACATATATATCATAAATTACCAAACAGTAGCTATGCTACATGTGTCGTTTCATTTCCACCACTATGTTGCTATTCTTCAACATTATCTTCAACTATTCTTCTGGTCTCTTTTTCCCTGGTTTGGCATGAAGTCACAGATGTGGCTCAGACGGCTCTTGGTGCTCAGTGCTGGGTGATGGAGAGGTTACCTTCCTGTGCAGTGAGATCATTTCAAAGCTCATTTCCCTCTCCCAACAAGACTAGCACACATTAGCTGCAGTTCAGATGCTTTTTGACTTCCACAACAGGAGCGCTCTGGGGATTTTGGTCATTTAAAAACGATGCAGATGTGTTTGCATCTCACTTCAATGTTTGGATGCAAGAAAATACAAGCAGCGAGGGAAAAAAGCACACAATGCTTTGTTTCCATTGTTGTTGTGAATTGCCTCTTCAAATCTCATTTTTTATGTGTTACTTGTCTATTTTAATTTTGTCTTTGGCCTGTTTCCTGTTTTTAATATTTGTTGCCTTTTCCAATTGTTAATTTTCTTGTAATCGTGTGGGGTTTACATTCCCAACAATAATTTTTTCATAATTAGAGACTGAGTGTGTTGGCTTTGGTGCACATGAGGTACTGATGCGGAAGACTTCTCCTTTAAAGCAGAGCCCACTGTACTGTGCATATGGCATCACTCACAGAGGAAAGGCAGGTAAATAAGAGTTAAAAAAGATTAGGAGAAAGAAAGAGCATCATAGGGATATTCAAAAAGAAGGTTCGGTTATAGAAAATGAGCACAGGGAATTGGAAGCGCACATAAAAAATCTCTAGAAAGGCTAGAGGGGACATGTTGGAATGTAATGAAGTAAAAAATATTTTTTCTGCAGTGCAACAGAAAGGAAAACAGTAAACCACTATCCATCTATCCACCAATTTGTTCAGTACAGGCAGCAGGAGCATAATACTGCTGCCTATAAATAAACAGTGCAAGACAGGACACACCCTGGACAAGAAGCAAATCTATCCCAGGACAGGCAGGCACGCACACACAAACACTCACACTCACCCACACCCACACACTCACTCACACACACACACACACACACTTTCCCAGAAGCCAGTAATCCTACCGGCTTGTCTTTGGACTGTGGGAGGAAACCAGAGCCCCCGAGGGAAACCCATGTGAACATGAGGAGAACAGACAGACTCCACACAGACAGCATCCCAGGTACTGAATCCAGAGCCCCAGCAATGATAACCTCTGCACCACCGTGCCACTATAAATGATGCTGTAAAAGGACTCCAAAATGAAATATTTGAAAATATTTGTAGAAGATGAAAGGGAAATGGCTAATCTACAAGGAGTGCAAAAAAGCTCTATTTACATCATATATATTGAAATACAGCAAAACGCAAGGAACTGAATAGAGCAGATGATGAGCCTGATTCAACAACTGTCAGAGTTTAAGATTGCGCAGTAAAAAACCTGATTCTGTGAATCGATAATGCTGCAGTACCTTCAGCAAGACGTACAGTATACTTAGACTGGTCATATTGAACATAGCTTTAAACTTTGCATCTGCATTTGGCATTATTGGGATTAATATTTGCCTTGGCAGTAATCAAAAAGCATATTTTCCAAATGTGAGCTCCTGTGTATTTTGTGGGTGTCGAGAGCTGTTTCTGCTCAGCCGTTTGTGCAATGTGTTAACTCCTCCAACAACCCTGAACAGAAGGCTAAGATCACGAAGCACGTGGGACTGTTCAATCCATCAGTAGCACTAAAAAGGTTTGAAATCTCAGTCTAAGCTTGAATCCAGACTGCTGAAGACTGCTGGAAAACCCTGTCTTTTCAAGATCCAGAAGATATCCTAGAACTGGTCTTGGTTGCCGTGACCCTTTCAAGATAAAACAACACGCCGTGAAGCATGAATCTTTTGTTTTTAATTGAGAAAATGGTTTAGATGGCATTTGTAAAATAATTGTAATTGTGTCTCTGCTTCTTTTTAAAAAGTGTTAATAAAAAACTTCTTAAATCTTTTTAAAATAATGTAGCAGAGATTTAAGAAGCATATTTTGACCCTTAAATAATACCTTTTTGAATGCAAATGGTACTTGAAATGTTGGTACTTATGGAGGAAGAGGTACAGTATAAAGAGAGAACTTACATGTTTAACAAGCCATATACATCTTGAATTGACACAGTAGAAAGATCAAATCGCAGTCTTCTCTGGACCTTGCTGCACGGAAGATGTAAGTGATGTGTTACCAGAAATATAAAATCTTATTTGGCGAGACTTTTCAAGGCACCCAAAGAAGGCTCCACAGTCGAAATGTTGTGTTTCTCTTCTTCTCTTTTCAGCATGAAGTAAACCTGAACTTGTTCCTTTGCAGCCTACGCATGCTGACGCAGCTCCCTACTTGAACTACGTCATCTGATATACATTTCCTGTTTACCAGCAATCCTCCCGAAGCTGCATGACCTAAGATGGGTAAGGGGATGAGGTCATCTATAAACGTAGTGGGTCTTCTTTCAGGTTCTCTGACCTGACCTCTGACAGTGTCTGGCCAGTGCTTTGACAATGTTGTCTGTCTGGGTCTCTCGGTTCTCCTCTGTCCTGTCTCTGACCGGTCACCAATTTTATGAAGTCCTATGCCTGCTCACAGTGTCTCTCAGCCAGGGTGCCTGCAACAAACTCACCTGACCCCAGTGCAGCCACAAGAGGGAAACATGCAGACTTCAAACAGAAAGACATCTCCAGGACAGAATTGAACCCTGTACCAGGGAGCAGCAAAGCAGCAGTGCTAACTGCCCCAAGAAAGGTGACACTCTTCACAAACTATAAACACGATTTTAAAGGCCTGCTGGATTATAGCTCTCCAGCTGAAAGGTCTGCCATCCGTTTTTTATTGAAAAAAAGGTACCAAGATAATGAAGCTGTGCATTGGCCCTTTCAAATCTAGGCTTTTTAATTGTGTAAAAAATTGTTTAATTGGAAGCAATCCAACTGGCATTATGAGTGGAAATATTTTGCTAAAAGACTAAGAATATAGAATGCAACTTTATGAATGCAGCAGTTACCCCCGAATAAGACTGCATATAGCATCACGCTGAAAGAGTGCGATTTACTTTTTACTATATGAGAACATGATGAAACTTATAATGTTTTAAACGTTTTAATTTTTTCCTCAGAATAACATTTTTTCTTGATCTGGGGTCCGCTTAAAGCCACCCAGTTTCATAAGGCATTATATTAACAGTGATTCCACTGTTTCTATTTTTTTATTTAATAACTGTTCGCGTGTAGCTCAAATAAGATCAAATTCAGGCCGTGTTCACCGGCCAGGTGGCGTAGCGGGCAAAGTCAGTGTTGCAGCTATTGAAAACCAGCCTCTAAGCCCTGTGGCTTAGAGTAGCCTAGAGCCCCCCCGGCACCTCTTCGCTCAGAGCGGGTTCGAATCCAACCCGGGTACGGTCCGATCACGCTCCACCGGCGAAGTGCGTTTTCCAGCAGCCGGGTCTGCACCGGGCCGGTATTTTTAGGGGGGTGGCCATTCTAGGTCACACCCCTAAGAATGGGGAACATTGCACGGGATTAAAGTACTAAAAGGGGTTTACAAAAAGGGGACGAATGACGTAATTGCAGAAATTAGGGGCGTTTTACGTCACTGCCACCTGACATAAATTCCCCACGAGCGCGGCTCTCTCCCCCTTCACGCGTGGGTCAGATTCAAGATGGCAGCGCCGGCGGTTTGCGAGGTAGTGTTTCTCTTTTTAAACAGTTTAAAATGTTATCTTTCTACCCCAAACGGGCTACAATGTAATGTTTGAGGTTTCATTCAGGTACGAGATTTTTCAGCAAGTTGCCCTTTTATTGAATGAACAGTGTATTTCTGCGCTGTTTGAACGGGGGCGAACGCCTGGAGTCTGGGACGGAGTTACTGCAGGTGTGTGAGTGAATTCCCAGCGTGTGTTTGGTGGTGGTACGATTTTAAGGAAAATGAAATGGTTTAGATAATCTCCGTATTAAACGCTATTAAATATACTTTAACGGTAGTGGATGAAAATAAAGGCGAATATCTTTTAAGTTGCAAATAGTTTGAAGCTGTTTAATGTTTTCTTTTCCAGGTTTTATTGTTGTTTCCACTCCGTGTACGAATAATACAAACAAAACGGCTTCGCTACATAAGAAGACCAAGAGTAAGTAATGTCCGGAAGTGTGTGCTTTTTATGTGCCACCCTTATTTAACTTTTTGTTTTTTTCGGCTCTGAATCCTGTGCAAATCGAGACATGGTGTTTTTTTTCTGGACATAAACCCTGATTTTGGTAGTCTTTCGTAAATAGAACTGTAAATATATTGAGCCTCAATGGAAACTTTACTTTAATTGTTACTTTGCTGCAGATGGTTATTAGGAAAACGACGATCTGTGTAGCAGATGAACTAACATTTTATTAAAGGCACCAGAAAAAAAAGTTGTTTCATTTTGCTCTTCAATGTTTCTCATCAACAGGGGGTCTCCTTTGAAAGGCACATGCTAGTGTCGTGTGTGGACACACATTCCAAGCTGCACATCTGCAGTGCCTGTTTTGCAGCGTGGTGTGGTCACTGTCTGGAGGGATTCGGTTCTCTCTCCCAGATCCCGGACAAACACGTGCCTGTTCGCTGGTCGCTGAAATGTACGTGTCCAGCAGAGCTTTTGTCTGGTGAGTAGGGCCTTCATGGCTTTGACTGTCTGGTTCTCATCCTGCACGTCAGCTGGGTTTACAAGAGCAGCAGGAAAACATGCACTGTCCTGCTGGCATGTTGTCACTTCAGGATGAGTCTGCATGAAGGCCAGGAAGTGAGGACCCAGGACATGGGCATGTAGCACCGTGCAGCCAGGGTGCCATCAAGCAGTACAAGAGGAGTTTGATAGCAGCTAGACTGTCACACGTGGACTTCATGTGGCTGTAATATATTGGCAGATTAGAAATTCCTTAAGAGCACAAGACAATGAGCAACAGGAAAGGATTTGAAACCAATTTCTATAGGTTAACCATGTTGAATATTAATGTCCATTTTTATTGGCATCATTTTGCAGAACTTCTGTCTCCCATACAGTGGCTGGAACTGTGACCTCAAGAAGTTGGAACGAAATAATGATGATTTTTTTTTTTACTTGTTAAACATTGTTTGTATGAATGTGTCCACTCCATACAGAAGTTATACAAATAAAGGTTTTGCTTCCTGGGGAAATCCTCTTTTTTGCCACATGTTTATTCTTATTGTTTATGTCCGAATCCAGTGTAGATCGAGCTTTTTGGTTCGATCTAGGTTTTGGTTTTCAGTAAACCCCGAATTTTCTACTCTAGCACCACTTGTAAAGAGAAACTAGCCTCTTTTCAGTAATGTTTGTACTAATATTTGCTCTATGCATGGAAATAATACAAACAGAATGGTTTTGCTTCCTGAGAATACTCCCTAGGGTATCAGTGATTTGGAAAGTCTGTGCACATTTTTTGTGCCACAATTGTTTAATTATTTTTTTTTTCCAATCTGAATCCAGCATTGATCGAGGAGTGGTCTTTTTCATCGCATCTGTGGATGTTTTGTTTTTCAATAATCCCCAAATATGCTACTCTAGCATGATTTGTGAGAAACTACATTATATTTACAGCATGGCAAAAAAAAGAGAATTGTAACTTGACTGAGCATCAAAAGAAACATCAGTCACTTTGCTGCAGGTAGCGATCAGGAAAGTGACAATCCGTGTAGCAGGTGCACTGACATTTTATTTAACACATCTCATATATGTCGGTTTGGTTTGCCGATTAATGTTTCTCATCAGCAGGGGGGTCTCCTGTGAATGGTGTGTGCTAGTGTCATGTGTGGTAACACAGTACGAGCTGCACATCTGCAGTGCCTGCCGAACTCAAGGTTGCAGTCACCGTCTTAAAGGACTTCTTATAGTTTATTTTCTTTCTCCTAGGTCCTGGGCCAGCATGTGCCTGTTTGCTGCTCACTGAAACCTACATGTTCAATGTGTCCTAAGTCTGGTGAGTAGGGCCTTTGACTGTCACTTTCTCATCTCAGAGTTATGAATTTAATATAGAGGACATATGGGTTCATTAGTGCTTTTGTTTTCTTTATCTTCATCTTCACTAGGCTTGATATTCAGCAGAACATATCGCCTCCTCATGACCTGACCAGTACTCTTCTTGAGCAGGTGAGTTAGGGCTCATGCGACAGTCACTCTAGTCATGAATGATCAGGTTATATTAAATAATTTATTCAGTATGGTTAGTCATTATCAAGCGTGGATAGTGTTTCTTTTTTGTACAAAATATAATGAACACTGATGTGAAGATTGTGAACTGTATTCTATTAATGAGTGGCACTCCAGGTGTAAAGGGACTTCAGGCCAGCCACAGTAGTGCAAAGTGAAGTGCAGATGTGTTTAGGCCCATCCATGTTATTACCACTTCATCCAATTCAGGGTCGAGGTAGAGCTGCTGGACTCTGTATCTGCAAGAAATAGGCTCAAGGCAGGGTACACCCTGGACAGGACTCCAGTCCATCGCAGGGCACATTCACACTCACAGCCACATGTAGGGCATATTTCCCTAGAAGCCAGTTACCCTACCAGCATGCTTTTGGACTGTGGGAGGAACCCGGAGGGAACCCAGATGAGCACAGGGATAAGGTGCAAACTCCATGCCGATAGCACCCCGGGTCCGGGTCCGGGTGTGCACAGGCAGTGATGATTAAATATCCTCAATATTGCACTTGGCTGTAGCCACCTGAATTGGTCTGGACTCATCTTGCCATGAATCAGTGACTTGTCTGTGCACCATTGTTTCTCTTCTTACCTGCCAAATGCATCACTTTGTGACACTGCTTCATGACCATGTGAAATCATGTTGGTATCTTCAGGAGCAGCTCTTTATTGACACATTGTGAAGGAAGAACTGAAGAAAAGCATCATGTTTATTGACTGTAATGCAGAGCAGCAGTACACATGAACTGGGGACAACAGCTCTTGAAACGTTTTGTCAAAGATTTGCATTCTAAGTGGCATGTGTTGTCTTCTCCCTTAGACAAAGAGAGCCAGTACTTGGTGAACACGACTGCTGCAAGTCCGGTTATAGTTTTGCCACGACCTGCCTGTTGCTGAAGCCTCGCTCCAGCGGGATTTGCTGTTTCCACAGCCGGTAAGTGTTGTCATTGTGCTCTTGTCTTGATGTAAATTGTATAGGTATGGGACAAAAAAATGGAAACTCACATAAAAGGTTACTTAAGCTGTGGCAATAACCCCATTGCTCCCACCTCCAGTGTGTTGAGTGGAGCTTTGCCACATGGTCTGGATGCCTCAGATTCTAGATTGTGATTTAGGTTGCTAACCTTGCTGCTTGAGCAGAACAGCATCAAACTGAAATCTGCATCTCCTTTTATTTTCCTTCTGCCTTCAGACCAGTGGCAGAGCTAGCTGTGCACTCCTTTCTCTTGAAACCATTATACTTTGAGATGATGCTTGACTGATTACCTGCTGTCTGGTGCCATGCAAACCACATTCTGTTTGCATGTATTGATTGAATTTGCCTTAACATTCACTGGTGTCAGCTGAGTGTAATTTATTTGCAGTGGCATTTTACATTTAGAGCACTATTGTGTTTTAAACTTTGCATCGACTGGAGCAATGTTAACATGCTTATTCTTTCTCATCTAGGACACTGATGGCTGCTTTGAAGTCTGGCTTTGCTGCTGAAACCTCATTCCACAGAAGTCCTAGTGATGGTTCTGCACCTGTTGCTTTGTATTTTCCTTTTGCACTGTGGTCAATAAACTGCATTTTGCTCTATTTGTTGCCTCTTCATTGTTTGCAGGCTTTGCTGCTCTTTGTGCAGAGAAGGAACCAAGGGAGGAAAGGTTGGGTGGGGCTTAGGCACAGCTCCTCCCAACACAACCATAATTTTGGAGAAAATCTCAAAATAGACAAAAGTTGGGCTGGTTTCTGGGGGAAGAGGGGCAGGGTTTTGAGGGGGGTAAGGTATGGCTCCTCCCCAAACAGGGAGATAGCCAAAATTTGGGCCCATTTCAGGGGGACACAAGTGGGGTTTTGGGGGGGGAGGGAGGAGGGCTGGCTCCTCCCCAAACAGGGAGATAGCCAAAATTTGGGCCCATTTCAGGGGGACACAAGTGGGGTTATGGGGGGGAGGGAGGAGGGCTGGCTCCTCCCTAAACAGGGAGATAGCCAAAATTTGAGCCCGTTCCTGGGGGTAGCTAAAGAAGAGGCAGGCTCCCCTGCTGGGAAAAAAAAAAAATCCCCAAAACCTATCTCCCTCAACACAATGGACAGGTCGGGCGGGCCTATTCCTAACCTCAGCCCCTCCCCTGCTGGGAAAAAAAAATCCCCAAAACCTATCTCCCTCAACACAGTGGACAGGTCGAGCGGGCCTATTCCTAGACCCAGAGGTGGCCACAGAAATAAGGAATGCCTAACACCAAAGGGAAGCCAAGCACTTTTCTTTATTAAAACGCCAAAGATGGACTCGGGTGTGCTCCCCCTGGCAACAAGGCTCCTCGAGTCTTTGGCACCGTCTGAAATGAGACAGGAAAAAAACTAACATTAGTGACACCTGATAAAGACAAAGTGTGAAAAACACCTGTTGACTAAAGAGGGGAGAAGACTAATAACCTTAAACTGGCTAGTCAAATTATTTTGCTTACTTGTCAAAAAAGCCCCATTCATTACTGGCACAATTTAAAACTTGAGCAAGCTAGAAGATTACTAAATAACACATCTTGGATATGCATTTCCAACAAAATACATTTTGCATCACAGGTAAAACTCTGGGCAAGCACAAAGCTATTTTCCTAAGACACTTAAAATGAGTCTGTAGTCCTCAACTGTTAACAAGCAGGCTGTTTAGAAATACACATAAAAACTAGGCAAGAAATGTGCCACCAAGAGCACTTCGTCATGAAGACTGGGAACCATCTTGTGTTAAAACAATGTGGCAGTTTTTGTTTTTTAAGTTTTGGGTGGTCAAACAGCGACCTCACCTAAATGTTCAGGTAATTCCCAGCCATCACGAGTCTAAACTGCACAATCAATACAATAATAAGCTCAGTGCAAAAAAAAAAAACAGCACCACACTTCTATACGAAAACTCCCTATTTGCATACAACACATATGACATGAGAAACAGCAGTACTGGGGGACATCCATGCAGATTCTGCTAGTCAGAAGTGACTAGGACAGCCTATTTGAACAAAAACGCACTCTCACTTCAGATAAGAATCCATCACTACACAGTCTATCGCCCACCAACCCCACAAAGCAAAATACCCACAACCCCACCTCTGGGGCCACCTCTACTAACAACCCTGACAGTCCACAGCTTCTGAAGAGACCTTCCTTGATCCATATAAGCAAGCTCCTGACATAATTCCGAATTGCTTACTTTCTTGTAGTCTTGTGAATGACTCTTCATTTGCTTACTCTTACTTAGTATTCACGGAAGCAACTTTTAACAAATCGTTTTTTTCTCCTGTATCATTCTATTAAGCTCAATACATTCACGGCACTGGGCCATTTCAGCCAGTGCTTCAGATACTGCATGCTGAGCTCACAATGTGCACATAGTTGCACAATACATTCCTGCACATCTGTGTGGTAGAATCCAGAAAACACACATCACAAGCACTGCACAGCTGATTTTAATCAGACTGGAAGAATTATCTTGCATAACCCTTTAACAATTTACGCTGCAATGTTAAGTGTAAGGTATTCAAATACAAACCGTAGTACTGTCAGCACTACAAAGTCTGGCTGCATTTGGCCTGTGATTCAATTTTGAAGAACTGGAACAGTAATTGAAGAATTTGGTTTTCAAAATCTCAGTAGAAATCAGGATAGGGTTGACAAAGCGAGGCTGGGTTGCTAGTGTGTAGCAAAACATATCCCTGGGAGCCAGATTTTCTCGAATATCAATTGGTCAGATGAGTTCATTTTTTTTTTGTCTTGGAAAGTGATGAGAGTGGTAACAGCCAGCAGAAATATTTTAAAAAGAAAACCTTGGCATCAAGCACTATAGAAACACCTGGCATACTAAAGAAAACATTGGGATTATAAGGCATTTTAAGGTGACATAAAGCAATAGGAGAATCTGAATGAGTTCAATAATGTAATGTATAGTTTTGTGCAGCAATCTTATTCACACAAGAAAAAAAATGTTTCACCTAGACTACGTGGGTTGCTGTTGGAGACACTGCATTTGGATCAAGAAAGCATCTCTTAGATCTAGCAAATCTGACCAGGTTCAACACGGAAATCCCTCAGACACGTGTGAACGATACAGCGGGGTGACAGCTGTCACAGAGGCCTCTCTCTTTCGCCACACAAACTGAAGAATCAGTCTGGCAAGAGCTTTGGGATTCTACAGGAGCTACAGGCTTCTTTTTCGACAGAACCAAACCGAGAACTTCCAGCCCAGGAAGACTATACCGACATTATTCCACACACTTACAGCAAAAAACTGTCTTACCTGGCTTAGAAGGTCCTGGGAAACACTTTGCTTCTCTTCGTGGTGAATCAAGCTTCAGGGGTGGGCTGCTCAACACTTTCTGCACCTTGAGAGGCAAAAGTAAACAGGGAAAATGAAGCCAATGACCTCCATGTCATATCTGCTTGTTCCCAAGCTGAATTAATGCTCAAGTCCTCATGCCCTCACCCAAGGAAACATTGTTTCTTCGTAAACAAATGAAAACTTAAACACATTACAGTGAAAGCAATAAACACGTGGCTACAAAAGCACTTTCCGCGTCTGTTTCTTTTCATCTATTTCCCATAAATAATGCATCAATAATTTTAAATAGGTTTTAGGGCTACTGTTATTTCTACTAACAAATCCACAAAACGTATGCCTTGCAAATGTTGGTAACATGTTGAAACAATTATGATATACGACCTCCAAAAATACGATCTACATTAGTTAATGCTTACTTACACATTTGATTTAAAATAATACAGCACTCCATGAACGTGTACCGCACTAAACCAGTCGCAAAACCAATAATTTTGCTCAATTAAATGTGCTGACGAAAACAAGAGAATTGTCCCAAGATTTGAAAACGAAATAAGATCTTAACAAAACAGGCAGTTCAAAAATAGATTCACCGAGTCATCAAGTAATTTTGAATAAACTAATAAATATAACAAAAAAAGACTTACCCCGAAGACAAAAAACGGGTCTTTTCTCCATAATATCCGATGTTGAAAACGCCACCGAAAACAAAGCTATGCAAGATTTAGATTTAAAAAACCCATCAGAACCCCAAAATGAATTTCCATTTGACAGCAATGAGAATAAAACGCATAAATGAAAAATGTTTGATTTGCAGAAACTCGGGCCTACTCCAACCCTACGAATTTGGAACAACGGCCATCTTACGCTCCACTAGCCGGCTTGAATGACCGCTCACGCCGCCACGAGTAAATGGCGAGAACTGCGGCTAAAAACCAATTCCACAGTTCTGCGTGCAGCAACACCAAACCAATTTGGAAACATTGTACCGTGCAATGCCATATGCAGTGCGTAACTTTGAATTTTAATTGCATAGTGAGCCGAAATGTCGTTAAAACCCCGAAATATACATAGCGGTTATGAGAAAAACAAACTGTGAGATAAGAAAAGTTACTCTATGCCATGCAAATTAGACATGTCATGAATGAAAGGCTTTAATCCAGACAGAACGTTTATTAGGGTGCGTAATAATAAGAAAGCAGTGTGATTTGCTTGTCACAAACTGCAAACTCCAGTAGTGAACAGCAAAAGTTAAGAAAACGTTACAGTGCTTCAGACCATCAGATGCATAGTTTGCACAAATATTTGAAAAAAATAATCGCATTTTTTTACGAATAATGAGCCTGATTTACTCCCATTCCTTTGCACGGTGATCTACCATGTTACTTTTTAATGAAAGCTGCTATTTACTTAGATGATAAAGTGTTCTATATAAATTCTGTAAAAAACCTTTAGATTCATTTCTTGGGGGTCGTGCTTGTACAGTATATTCTTTGCCTGCAAGGAAACTAATGATTATTCCTGATTGAAAAACCAAATTTTACTGTGCATTGATCGTTTCAAGGTTTTTAATGTTATCTATCCAGCAGTCCGACTCAAACATATGCTTTTTATTCTAGCAGCATGTAGTCGTTTGAAAATCTGAGTCAAAGCAAGATAAAACTTTTGAAAAAGCTAGAGTTTACAATTTTACATGTATACACTGATACTGGTTGTATAAACACATTTGACAAAACTGAAACTACATGGCCCCAAATAAAGACTATGCCAGCTAAATTATAAGCACGATTCACGTGTTTACCACACAAATAACATTATAGATCAACTTTTTGCAAAACACTACACACCTCCTCTCATTAGGCACTGTCATCAGTGAAATCACACGTGGAAAGCACTGACATTCACAATAACGAGCTGCAGTCATCGATGAACAATACTCACTCCTCCAGGAGCAAACACTGAATCCTTAATTGCTTAATCACCAATCAGAAACCTAGCTTTACTATAAAAGGGTGGCTGGGGCTCTTTCCTTCTTTTTGGAACAGTGGCTGCATAGAATGCTGGGAGAGGGAGGCCTTTGCAGCTGTGATTGTCCATGAATTTTCTATGAGGAAAGCCAAATTTGAGCTGCTTTGCTGTGGCCTTGGGTATTCAGATATCCAGAAATGAACATGGGTAAGTTACTGTACAACTATCTTAGGAACATTTGAATTCTGTGCTGTAATTGTCCAACCTGCAGTACTGGGATTGTACAACCAGTATAGTGTTCTGCAGCCTCCTGTTATCCCTGATTGCTGCATACTGTAGAATACTGTGCATTATAGCAGAGCAAGAGGGACCATACCAATGTGTTACAGGACAGTCTTCCTGTACTGTGTTCCTTGAATACATTAGTACTGGAAAACTACCATGGCCTGCTGTAATCTCCTTTCCACCCCACCAACTTTTTTTGGTAGACCTGGGAGACCAGCAGCTAATGGTAGATTACTGCAGAGCGAGGAACATCATGGTTCTGACAAAGGATTCCATGTGGCTTTGAGCACGAAGTCAAATCACTCAGGACAGTGTCTGTCCTTGAGCAGACTCTCCCAACAAATGGACGGTGGATGAAACGCCTTTGTGTACCATTTGAAGGAACTGCTCAACTTGACAGAACTGTGATGCCAATACAGTATGTGCAAGTAAGTTTCCTGACCAACTGCTGTATACTATTAGTGTGATTTTCAGCATTAACTGGTGTTTTGCTCTACTTCAAATCCAACAATGTTAAATTTGATACCTCCATCTTTTAGGAAATGTTTGAGCTTGATGCAAGAGAAGACCCCAACATTGATGTTGGGCTCAACCGGACAAAGCAGAGTGGACAAGGAAGATGCCTCAGTGGCCAGTGAGCCATTGTGGAAGCTCCTGGCCAGAACAAGAGAAGTGTCTCACTGTGGACAGTCATCAGCCAGTGTGGGGTCCTCCACTGTCAAGATGCCCCAGGCAACGGGTAGGCCAGAGCAGCTCGTGTACATTTTAATCTGGCACAATGTCACTCTCCACTGTGCTGCTTCAGCCCACAACTGGTTTCTTGATACCCCAGAGAGGAACACTACGAGTGAGTAAATCGTCTTCAGCCCATGGAGGTCTGCAGCCCTAGATGAGACCTACGGTACCAGGGTCTATTCCCCGCTGCTGGACAAGGCAAGACCCAGCCTGTGATGAAAACCACTGGCCTAATCCTACTCATAGGCAGGATGCAGAGGCAGAATAAAACCCAAGTTATCACTATTTCTTACAGTAAAGACTTCCATGCAAGTGTTTTTCTGTACTATATGGTACCTGGGGCTACTTGTGCTGCTACTGTTTTTTGTTTTGTGGATGATGGTTCAAATTCCAAAACGACCATCTTTGTTTCCATGGCACAACTCGCACAGTAACAGTGTGACAACTGCAAGGCTTGCAAAGGTAAAGCTAATCTCATCTGTGTTTTTCAGTCCTCTCAGCCATGTTTTAGTATGTACTCTAGGGTCTTTAGTGGGGCTTGGGGGGAGGTTTAATTTAGATGATAGTACATTTCATTTTTGTTTTGAGACTTGGATAATTTGGGGTGGTTTGCACACTGTAAATAATTGTGAACTGTAAAACCTGCAAGGCTTTCTATAAGTACTAAAACAATTATTTGCTTCCCAATTTATCCACCTAGCTAACAGTGGCATTAAATTATACTGATGTTGTATAATCTAGTTTTTACTTCTGTAAACTGTACCATGGATGTATAGTGTTGCAGTGTGAGATCCTGTATTTAGTGGTAGTATTGCACTGGTGTGTGACATGCCTCTCACTGCAAAATGTCTTCTTGCAAATTTAAGTTTTAATTATGGTTTGTTTAAGTTCAATAACTACCTCTGCTTACTGCACATTGTAATGTCATTACTCTGCTTGTCTTGCTATGGTTAAAGATATGTCCAAAACACAATCTGTAACTTTCTTTTTTTACTTTTTTTAAATTAATGGAAAAACTAAGCATTGCCATTGTATATAATAGCTGTTATTAAAAAAAAAAACACCCTGAATTTGTTTGTAATCCCCAAAACAATGAATTTATTTACAATTGCTTATGGTTTTTAAAACAAGTGCTGTAAATTTGTATGAAATAGTTATAATTGTGAAAACAACCATACTGGATTTGTCAACATTTGTAATCCCTGAACCACCTGGTGTGTGTGTGTGTGTGTGTATATATATATATTTTTTTGCAACTGCTCTAGTTTAGGGAAAACAACATCCTCCCCTTGATAAGTAATCAAGTTTTTGCCAGTTACAGTGTTGCATATTACAGCACATAAGCATGAATGTGGACTATAGACCCAGAAGCAGTTTCCCTCCTTATTTAGAAAGAAATCATGAACTCTGATGCTTTGTAGGGAGGAATTCCTGATCACCACAGAGCCCTCACCTATAGACACGTAAGTAGAGAGGTATCCCTTGTTAATTATGGCTACTACTGATAATATCCAAACCCATTTAAAAATAGGAGTATTCAGGATATTTGTACTTTGAGGAAAAAGATCCTGCATTCACTTTGGACATTCTTTGTCCTCAAAATGGTGTTGAGGAACTGTACTAATCAAGTGTGGGACTGCCCCCAGCTGTGGATGGATCCTGAATACGCATGAAATGGCTTAACAGCCCCTAGGAGCATCCTTCACAAGAGCTGTAGATGCATCAGAGCTTGGTCCTGTAGCAAAAGTGGTGAAAAGGTATGGCATACAGCCAGTTATTCCATTTTTAATTTATTAATTAAGGGGGATATACAGAGTTTTTCCACTTTGCCATTAGCGTTTTGTGTCAGTCAATGACAAGAATGAAACCCATTATGAATCGATACCTTAACAAAATGAGTGAAGTCCAAGATGGGAGACTAGTTTTCATAGCCACTGGATAGTTTGAGAAGTTTCAGGGGATCTATTTTTTTTTTAAATTACATTAACTAATTTTAACACCTAGCAGCCAAGGTTTGAGAAGAAATGTTTAAAAAAGACATCTAACCTTCCATGCTCAGAAAGCTGTTGATTGCTGGTAAAGGTGGTAGAAACCCAGAGCCTGTCAGAAGCATGAGACACAAGGCATGTCTCTACCACAAAGCACACCTGTGGACAACATCCAGATACCAGTTACTCCAGACTAGGCAGGAGCAGCATAGACATAAACACTTGCACTAGAGCCACTTTTCCCAAAAGCCAATGAACCTACCAGAATGTGTTTTATTTTGGACTGTAGAAGGAAACTGGAGCAGCCAGAGGAAACCCACATGAACTTGGGGAGAACATTCAAACTCCACACAGTGAGCACCCCAGGTAGGGTGTAGTAACCATTCACAGTTTAGTCAGGATGGCAGAAAAGTGGGTTTCTGTATACTGTATCTGCCCTGTTCCTATGAGAGGTTTTGCTGTGCCACATTCTGTAGGTTTTTGAGTAGTCTTAGTGGTAATAAAATTCTAGAAACGGCTAAACCAAAGAAACTTTTTCATGTTCTAGAAGACGAGCCAGGCAGACTCTGGCTGTAGTGTTCAGCACCCCAATCGGTTACAGTATCTGAAGAATTCTTGATGTGAGAATTTCTTCAAAGCCTCACAAATGACCCTGCAGCACAGAATCATAGCACATCCCTCTTTGCCTGCATCTTAAATGCTGGCCACTGGGTCTCTATCGTGTTTTGGGGAAAATGCTGGTTAAATAGCAGTATTCAATGACAGCATTTTTATATGATTTATTTAAAAGCAATTATAAAAACAAAAAGGACTTACAAACACCATCTCAGTGCTATTTAAAATCAATGCAGCACAAAGCAGAAAATGTATCAAGATTCTTAAGCCATTGTCCTAGTAGGGGATGTAAAATGGTGCTGTTTATTTGTCACATCAGGGTATGTACTGCATAATGTGTGCAGGATTAGCTTTCACGTAGTGGGTACTGTATCTAGTGTAGATCAATTTACATTAATCAGAAGTGCACCCATGAAACAAATCACTAGGTTCAAAGCAGGAAAAGAGTCAGTGAGGTTAATGTATGTGGATTTAAGTGGTGGCCTAGCTGTGAAGTGCATGTAGTTGTGTGTGGGAGTGCTTCAGAGAGCAGGGGGACGGAGCATTCTGTCACATTGCAGACAGCAGCCCTGGGCCAGAACTCAGTCAGAGCCTCTTGCAGTGCTAAGCCGTGCTGCTCATTATTTGTAATTATTCTTGTCAATTACATATGTTTTGTAACATTAAGTGCAAACAGTCTTATGTAGTTACCCATTTCTTCAGTATTGGTGTATACTGTATATGTATAGATATACAGAGTATCTGGCATGACTACCTAAGGGAATTACGGCCTAGCTGAGTGGATGGGTCGCCCAAACTCCCCTCACTATTGTCATTGTGCCTGAAATTTGAACACGCCCTGAAACCCAGTGCAGCACAGGACGTATCACATCATTTCCTCGTGCTTACATACTGGTGACACTGCAGACATGCCTATTGACCTGTCTGGACTGTGGGAGGAACCCAGAGGGCTTGGAGAGGACACATGCAACCGCTGGCAGAACATGCGAACTCCACACAGAAGGCACCCCGGGCTGGAACACAGATTAGGACCCAGCAGGTGGGAAGCAGCAGTACTACCTGCCATGTGACTGAGCTTGTATTCCTGTTAAACTGCATGTTGCCTTGGATAATGTGCCTGGCAGACAACACTACAACCACCAATCATTTCTATTCTTTCATTATATGGACATGAGCTATCTGCAGAGCAGCTGAAGGCACATGGAACTGAAATGGTTATTGTGTATGAAGCTCTTTAAAGTTACTGCCTGCTGAATAATAAGGCAAGTCAGTGCACTGAGAATTGCGGACTCTGCAAAACCTCTCTGTAAATGGACCTTTAAACATCTCATAAAGAAGAGTAAAAGTCAATAATTAAGGCAGTATAGACTGGCAGAAAATGTTTTAATGTGCTGATATTTCTTAATGCTGATCATTTTTATATGCATTGCTTTCATTACATTTGCACAGTTCACCTCCTTAGGATGAAGGATATCTTATGGCTTAAATATCACAAGGTCTAACTGGCCTTTTCAAATTATATGTTTAAAATGCAAATGTGTTCATCTTTCACCTTATCCAAGAAAGACTGAGACAGTTTCTTTACAAAAATTGGGTGGATGCTATGAAATCAAATATTACTTGATCTCAAAATGTATAAGGGAAACTTTGTTCTGGTTTATAATAACTTTCAGACTTAAATACAAAGATTTGTACATTAGATAGAGAGAATACAAATGTTTACTGTTTATATTACAATACCATACGCACTTCTTATTGTACACATAGTTTATCTGCTTTGTGAACCTGACACACCACTGACACACGAGGGAGAGAGCAAGGACAAGGAAGGGACTGCTAAAACCATTGTTATGTCGTATTATTTCACAGTTTGTGGTGAATGCCAGCCCCCAGGCCGCCACATGTAACCCAGTTTTAGAAACATGTGTTTCAGTGGTCTGTCACTCCTATTGGTTTGCAGAACCCCTCCGGGCTGCTGTGATACACTGACAGTCCCCTTGCGGAGAAGCCTACACAGTCCCAAAGCCAGACCATTGGCACTCAGTGTGCCATTTGCCCACTCTTCCTTTTCTATTATTCTCGGCCTCAATCTTTGGAAAAAGCAGCAGGAGAGATGGAACAGGTGTATTTCTTTGAAGGCTCCAAAAAGGGACTCTCATTACAAAAGTTAACAGTTCATGACCCTGTCCTGGCATAGTCACAAGCATAACCTGACTGTGCCCTTTGCAGGCTTCTCTTCTCTGGAAGATTCATGTTCTACGTCTCCTCAGAGATCTGCTGCTGCGCATCACCTGTCTTAGACCTTTTCCACCCAGATCCCTACTGAGCTACACTCATCTACGTGCTCTGAGAGACCCAGGAGCCTCCAAATGACAAACTACTACAATCACAGCAGTTATACTCCTCTCTGGATCCTTCTGCCACTAATAAATATAATCCAAAAAAGAAAAGAAAATCCCTGCAATTCTTTTTTTTTACAGTGCATTCTTGGATTTCACTGATGAGGAAAATGAATGCGGTAGCCATTCTATTGCTTTAAAAGCCACAGGAGTGGCATTGGCTGACTACAGTGAAGCCCTCTAGCTTAGGGCAAAGACAAGCTTAGAGGCTACACCGTATTGTTATATTTAAGCCATAAGATATCCTAAGTAATAATAATAATAATTAATAATTGCTTACACTTATATAGCGCTTTTCTGGACACTCCACTCAAAGCGCTTTACAGGTAATGGGGACTCCCCTCCACCACCACCAATGTGCAGCATCCACCTGGATGATGCGACGGCAGCCATAGTGCGCCAGAACGCTCACCACACATCAGCTATCAGTGGGGAGGAGAGGTGAACTGTGCAAATGTAATGAAAGCAACGAACATAAAAATGATCAGCATTAAGAAATATCAGCACATTAGAACATTTTCTCCCAGTCTACACTGCCTTAATTATTGAGTTTTGCTCTTCTTTATGATATGTTTAAAGGTCCATAACTGGGGGTGAGCATAACTGAGGAAGAGAGCAGCAATCGAATGAGTTTTTAAACTGCATAATAGACATCAGAGCTATCACAGTAAACGCCATACCCTCTTAATTGAAAATGAATATTTGCTTTGAGCTGCGACAGGCGTCTCAAGGCAAACTATGACGTTTCGTGCTCTTGTTCAGTATTGACGACACTCTTCAGTAGATCTATTGTGTTCTGCTTTAAAAGCATTATCTACTGAAATGATCACTTTCACATTGCTTACAGTATATAATTTACAAGCGCTGACATTGGACAAGGCAGCATAACCCCACTTGTTTAGCACGTGATGCTGGAATACAGAAAGACCAGTGAGGCGCCATTGGTTTCGTGCTTGTCCACATTGTTAAACCATAGCTACACACCCTTCTCTTCAGAACTGTTCAATAACTCATATGGAAGGATTCTAAGTTCTGTTGTGATCCTCAGCTACCTTTCAGATGAACCAGTGACACCTCCCCTGATTAACTTAAGGTTAGAAACCTGGTAGAGGATAAAGAGTACACCTTGATGGTGGTGTTTTAACTGAAATGCAGGACCATTGTGCAAACACAACTTAAGATTGTTCTTCTCCCCCACATAAATCTGGAAATGCGCCTTCCAGACAAGATTTTGGCTCAGTGCATTTATAAAGGGTTAATGGAGAAGGCTATAACATGCATTGTGGGTCACAGAGGTCAGACTCTTGTGTCGCTCTGTTCTTGCGTAATGTAAGCGTGGAAAAGAGCTCATGAATACAATTTCTTCTTGGGTCTCTTTGGGATCTGGCTTACTAAAACCAAATGTATTTAAACCTTAACTTGGTCAACAGTCACAGGTTCGAGCCTGGGTCATGCTACTATGGATTGTCACTGCCATGCCCAAGGTAGTGGCACAGGACTGCCAATTCATCTTTAAGTGTAGTCCGGGACTTTTGGTGCTAGTGGCTTTCTGTTCTGAGCAAAACAACAGATTGTGCAACTCTTCCAGATGCCTGCAGGCTTGTGTTAACATCAGCTGAGGATGTCAGAAGACAGAAGGTATGGTGGGAGGTGGTTGGAGTGCCTAGGCTGCCCGTCTTCGCTTTCCCCATGTGGTACAGGGGTCATTACTGCGAGCTGGGACATAACAACAGGCAAGCTGGATGCGAATACAAACTTAGAAGGAGGAACTGGAAGCCAACAGGCCTTCTCATACATCATTTTTCTCTGTAGTGCATTTGAGTAAAAGTTAGAAGCAAAGAAAAATAATGAAGGGATTCTACAGTATGCTAAAATTGTCACCGCACTGGCATCATCTCATGGAGTAAATTAAGCACAATTTTGGGCACTGCATTCTAAAATATTGAACACAATATCTCAATATTGCTGCTCTTGGATCAGTCCAAAGACTGCCCACCTTCCTGGGTTTTTAAGAGTCAGAAGGCCAAAATGATCTGGACCCATTTAGAGGAGCCCAGATTCATGCATTCAAGAATTGCCTTTTTGGACTGACAAGAATTGACATGTTTAACCCAAAGCACTTGGTCAAATCAAATTGGAGAAAATTAGGACATTTAGAGGAAGTACACGCATTTAAAACTGAAAGAGGAGGCACGTCTTGACACAAAGAAATGTGTGTTCGGAACACGCCTCTGTCCCATTGTTGAAGCTGATACACTAACTAACCTTCAGGGAAAAGCTGAATCAGTGGCTCAGATCAATTAGCAACTAGCAAAATATTGAACATCTAGCAACTAGCAAATCAAACAAGCCACTTCAAGCCATTCATCTGAATGGTCTCTTCTTATTTTTTATGTTCATATAGCTCATCTAGGAACTGAAGCTGGTGCCTTTTCTATTGATTTACTACTATTGAACAAACACTGATGCCACACAGCAGAGAAAAACATGTCCAATTTAAATCGCTGTTTGTTGTGATGGTAAGGTCTCTGCACAGTTACGAGCCCACTGCTCCTTATGTGATGGAAGTGTCTGTTTCCTCTTCACAGTGACCTGAGTCACGCACAGCAACCTGTCAGTTTGTCACAGGAGAGTAATGCTTGTTTTAGAGAGGCAGAGAGCTCAATTCCCCCTGTCTTGTTTTCCTCAGTGGAGACAGCGTTGACACCCACGTTTTTCCATGTAGAACAGGAATCCTAAAAGCCAAATTAGCAAACTGAATTACTGTAGCAGGAGCACCAGGAGGAGAGAAACTCACAAAAATACCCACAGCAAGATAGCTCTGGGTGTCCTTGAAAGTAACAACAGGACTTCCAGTACCAGCAATAACGTCTCCTGAGTTTTAATTAATACCTTGAGATTTCCAGTTCATTTGCCTTCAACTCAGCCCTGTTGGCAACAGGTGAAGCGCTGGTTTCCATTCCAGATGGGAACATATACAAGAACACAGAATGTGCAGAGGGCTGGGGCCCAGGGTTCAATTCCTGGGGTGCTATCTGTGTGGAGTTTGCGTGTTCTCCCCGTGTTTGTGAGTGTTTCCTCCCACAATACAAAGACATACAGGTAGATTAATTAGCTTCTAGGAAAACTGGCCCTGGCGTGTGTGGGACTTTGTCTGTGTGTCTGCCCTGTGATGGGTGGACCCTGCATTGTGCCTCTTGTTTGCTGGGATAGGCTCCAACTCCCCCATGACGCAGGAGTGGATAGGCGGATTAGAAGACGGATGGAAGATGGAAGATGTGGGATACACACCACCTCCTTTTGAAGCTGTGCTTGCTACACGCAGACAGCAGGCACAGTTATGTGGAGGGAAGATTTCTGCAATTGGGTCAGTGAGTGCGTTTTCCAGCAAAAGAGCCGAATTGTGTGCTTCAAATCCAAAACGTGTTTCTTTTGCTTTTTTTTTTCTAGGCCCGTTTGTCACACGGCTTTCTCGGTGCCTAGTGGCAGCTTCTCGGGTGCGAGGGGGGTCGGTGTTCCCGGGTGTCCTCCCCCACTCTCTCCCCCTGGAGCCGGGAGCTCGGCCTGCGCAGGCGGGGGTGACGAGGCAGCACGCTGCATCACGCCACGGCTAAGTTATTGTGGAAAAGGTCAGAAGAGAAAAACTGCTTTTGATAAATGTGACTGCAGAGCATGGGATTACAGAGCCCTGAACCGGCATCACAAATTCCTCTTTATTTTTCAAGATAGAATTTGGATCCTATTGCTTATTCAATAGCAAGGATGGTGATATCTTTATAACACATTTAAGGTAACAGTGGAGAAGGGTGCTGAAAGTTTAGAAGGCTAAATCACCTGAGCACACTTTTCCCCCACAAGTTCTTCACTACTTGCAAATCGGTCACGCACAGTTACAACAAAGGACACTGGAACATGAACCACTGCACTTTCTGTACATATTCTAGCGCAGCAGCAAGAGAAACCACTGACCTGGGGCACGAATCAGAGATTTTGTTTCTTCACTTTAGCTCTTCGGGGTTGAGAATAATCACAGCGTGCATGGAAAGAGCACATTCAAACTCAGTTAAACGATGAGGCAGATTCCAAACTTTCGGTTAGCCTCAGAAAGCCCCACTGTCTGAACTGGATGACTGCTGGTTATGGGTTCCTGTGATGTCACCTCCCTTTCCAACACAGCCAAGTCAACAAGCGCCCTTCCGCAGAGACAGAGCGTCACAGCACAATTCGTCAAAGTCCTGCAGCTCTCAGAGATGCACTTGAAATGACTTGGACTAAGAAAAGAGAGGCAGGAATGTAAAATAGAAGCTAGCAACGTAAAGTGAATGACAGCGTGGAAGGATGACGGCACCAGCCAACCTACTGCGCGGACTAACTCCTTTCGTATGCCTGTTTATAGAGCACTCCCTGTTAATCTCACTAAACAACGGGACTAATTAACAGGGCAGTGCAGGGGAACACACAGCCACTGTGGCACAAGGAGGTGTACTGATATTGCCATTTCCCATATGTGGCTCCCTGAGACCCAGGCCAATTAATCGGAATATAATTAGAAAGCTGAAAGGTGCAGGGAGTCAGATATTAATAACAAAATCCGAGGCTTCATTCTGTTTTGGGACCCCCTGGTGCAGGATTTTTAACCTGAAATCTAACACTCACAGATTTACTCCCTGGCAGTGGTTCAAGGGTATGTCCTACAGTAAATAATGAACCACATCGAGTTCTTTAACACAGAAGGAAGGGAAAAGTGCTGTCAGGTTGCTGGAACTTGTTCAAACTTTCTTTAGAACATTCAGTCTCAAGCACCACACACCCACGCTCTGCATATATTTGTGTATATTGCATCTCTATCTCTACACTCTACTGATTACACGATACAAAGCTGGTAAAAGCCAAAATGACTTTTGAAAAAATAAATTTAACAAACGCTGCAGCACATGTAACAAACGAAATACACTGTTAAGCTCGGAACTATTCGATTGTCACGTAATACCACCGCTGAGGAATTCTGCAACCTCGCAAATTCGGTGAAAAAAAAAAAGAAATATGCTGCACATAAAACGGAAAACTCTCCAGCAGTATTTCTGCACCAGATATTTAAACCTGAAATTCACAGCGTTTTACAAAGTGGTTATCATACAACAACTTGGATTTCGTGCTCTGTGATCAGATTCTTTATGTTCAGAGAGAACACACTAATTTAAACTTCAGATGCACTGAATGTCAAATGTCAAAATCAAAATACAGATAGTGACACCTCATTTTTCATAGAAGCATGTAGCATGTATGTTTAGAGACCAGGTTATTATTTTTCATTACAAGTTCATGAAGAATAACACCACCCGATTTTTAAATGCATATTGTGTGCTCTTTTTCTGAGTGATTCTTAATAAATGTGGCTTATTAAGGCTGAAGGCCAGCCTCCTGGTTTTAGTACAGCTTTCAATTCATTTAAACATTTTATTTTTGAGTATTCAGTCAGAAAAATAACAGTAATAGATTCCTTACATTTTAGTATCACACTATAACTACAGTTACAGTAGACTGATAAATGACAATGTTATCAGAATTTATTTAGAAACAGATATAGACATTCAGAATAGAAAACGCTTCTAAATGTAGCCGAACCGTCGAGGTGCCATTCCTGAGGAGAAGCAGGCTCTCTCAGCGACAGTCTGACAGGTGGGATAAGAAATTAGCGATGGGATGCACTGTAATTCCTCACCTCCGTGTCAATGGCTCACACTTGGCAAAGGTCAGCAGTGATTGAAAATCATTCCCTGTGCCCAGCTGTTCGGAGAGCTTGAGGAGAGCCTTTACAAAAGACTGTTGTCTCTGTACCTCCCTTAAAGAATAATTTAAATGTTGTTTGGATTAATTTAATACTTCTGCCATCTTGGTAACAAACACCATCTTCTGCAAAAATTGACCTGTTATTAAGTGATTAAAAAGAAAGCCCTGAAGGTAGAGATTCTCCGTAAACTGAAACATTTCTTTGCTAACTCTACAGAAGTTGCTAAATACAGTACGTAGTGTGAAAACTGCAATTGTGATTTTCAAGGTAAAAGTACTTCTGGCTCTTATTTGTACATATCTGAAACTGCTGTTAGATCTGCTGTCATTTTTCCCTCTAAAAATGAAATTTTTCAGAATTGTTCTGAGTTCACTGCAAGTGACCTTTGATTCTTTGTCTATGGCTTGAAAGTAAGTAATCTCTGTGTGAAAGAGAGAGCACATCGATTACTACTACCATTTATGGTACCACAAGCAGGTTAGCCTCTAACAATGCTGTTACATATCCCTCACATGCAATGCAATCACCCTTGTTAGAGGAGAGTGTTAAAACCTTTCACTGCCTTAGGCACAAATTAGAACAAGTGTTGTGAGCTCTGCACTTGACATTCTGTTGCCTAGCGACATGTGAGGTCTGGCACTGCCTCTAAACACTGGTTAAAAAAACAGAATTGATTACAAATGATTAGTGATGGTGAAGAGGCCCAGTAAGTACAAGCATGGAGAGTCAAGACACTTCTGTATGAAGAAAAAGAGTGGTACGCCCATAGCCACATCAATGGTATTGGTTCCTAACACCCTGATTTTTTTTTTTCCTGGTGTGATCTCTCAAAAAAAAATCCACAGCACACCTGTTCAAATCTGATGGCAGAGCAGTCCAATGGCACAACAGTGTACAGTATGGCACTGATGTAGCATTAGCTAACAAACCGAGGAGCTGGACATGTCTGTGACAGGAGAATTTACAGATCTGCTCCGATATATATCAGAATTGTAAGGAGTGCCAGAGCCCATCCCTAGTAATAATCGCAAAATGGGATACAAACTGGATGGGACACCAGTCCATTGCAGGACAAACACAGACAGACACACACTCACACCAGGTCCAAACTTCCCAGATTACCCCATTAATCTACCAGCATGTCTTTGGACTTTGGAAGGAAACCAGAGCACTAGGAGGAAACCCACACAAACACAGGGAGAACATGCAAACTCCACACCTAGAGCAACCCAAGTCCAGAAGTGAACCCAGGGCCTCAGGTCTGAGAAGCAGGAATGCTGGCCACTGCACCACCATCCAGCCCCTGATTTAACTCTTATAATCTCACATTCGCAGTTTGGCAGTTTAGAGCACGAAACACTGAAATCGATAGATATCCTGCTTCTGCAGCTCCACTCTAACCCTTGAAGAACTGGGAGAAGAGATGTTTCGGGAAGATGTGCCCTAATCTGTCATCTGTCTTGCACAGCTGGGGCAAACAAGTTCCACCAATAACCAGGTGGATGAGTCTACCTCAGCTGTAATATAATGTAGAGATGAAAACCAAAACAGCTCAGAAAAGCACAGCATGTTTAACTCTCTACGTTGTGTAACATTCCTCTTTGTTTTCCTTTTTCAAAGAAAGACAAAGGAACATTCCTTCTCTAAATACTAATTTCATCAATAAAAAAATATGATTTGATCAGCCATTGTTGCACACTATCGGAATATAAAATTTTCACTGTACGACTGATGACTGTGTGTTGTGCAGAGCTAAAAAGGTAAAAATGACTTTTGGTTATCTGAAGCGATAAAAGTACTATCATAAGAAAAATTGTCACTGAAAAAAAGAATAACCTAAGAATAGATTAAAACTATTGAAGACAATGCAGATGAAAAGCTGAGCAGTGAAATTGTCTTGTGTTCTCTTTTCTTTGTACTGTTATGCAGTATTGTCCTACAGTGAATGGTGACTTGCTACCCTCTGTTTGATAAAAGATACCAGATCATAAAAAGCATGCAATTAGTCTCCATAAACAAATGCAATGTAACTTCTAACTGTGACTCGAAAGGAAAACCACCTGTGAGCAGTGGAAGAAGATTCTGAGCTTTACTTTTCAAGTTTGCCATCTCTTTCTATCTTACGGCATATTCCTCATTCAACATTCTGTATGAGGAATATTCAAAAGCACTGCTTTTAAAAACGGAAACTGGTCATTCTAGTCGGGCCTTCTAAATGAATACTAGCAAGAGCAATGACTTCAAATGTATGAGATTCTGTCACTTTTTAACTCACTCCTCTATAGCAGCAGACATTTATACTGACAATTATCTTAAATCCTGCGGCTACAATACTATGAAGTTTTACCAGCTGGTTAAATGCGACTACAAATGGGAAGCCTTCTTTAGATCACCACCAACTTACAGTAACTATCGAAGTAACACATCACACAATCAAGGCGAAACAAAATATTGCTATCCAGCCGAATCGTACCTAAATGCCCAGCCTCACTTTTGCTCTCTGATAATGACATCAATGTTCAAGTGCTCCCAGCCCAGCTGCTTGTAAGCCATTACGACAATTATACAACCACAGGATTCCCATAAAGCTGATTCCACCCTGTGTTTGTCCACCTTATTCATTTGTTTATTTTTGCATCTGAACAGCCACAGCAGCCTCGTCCATTAGGGTGCCTAACGAGCTGTTTCAGGACGGCTGCAGGAGGACAGTGCGAATGCACTGAAGTGTTGCACAACAGTATGTTATGTTCCAACATTGGTGCCTCTTTATACCCGAATCAGCATCACAACTGCATGGCAAACATGGACAAAAGACCGCGGTCATGTTTTTCCTGCCTGAAATCATCTTTTCAGCCACAGAGCAGATGGTGTGATTTTATTACTTTTGCATCTTTTTTTTCCCTAGCCTTGCGTGCCTGTTGCATTTTTTGCTGTTGCGCCTCTTGATGACTCCCGGGCCTATCTCGTGGCATCGTGATGGGAGCTAAAAAACGGATACACTGCACAGCAGGAACTGGCCCGACCTATGTAAGCAATACAAAAAAGAATAAAGAAGCGGAGAACTCTGTGGCAAAAACAACAGTGTGAGTCGTTGCGTTGACACAGCGATGACACAGAGGCTGTAGCTGGGGCAGGCTGTGTCTGCAGCCCTCCAGTTAGGGAAGCAGCACAGCAGATGTCACTGTTGGTTTGCTGTACCTCAGCCTCCTGGCAGCTTCGCAGAGCAGCTAGAGAAGATCTGAATGGCACAGGCCCTGTGACATCTCTTGCAAGGGGAATCCGAGCTCTCGGAAAAAGGGCCCTCCTCTCATTGTTATGCATTTAATTACCTCTGATGCTCATTAGGGCCCTTGACCTTGGCAGTACATGCCGCAGGAAGGTCGCGCTCATTGGAAGGGGTCTCTCAGGTGACGCTGCACAACCCGCTGCTGTGTCTGCAGATGCTGTCGAGGTCTCGTCAATGGGGGATGGAGCCCAAGCCAGGGAAAACGTCCAATTAAACACTGTCGTTTTTTGCCGAGAAAAGACTCTGGCTCTCCCCTTGTTAAGAAAGGTTTGTCCGAGGTTTTATTTAACATACCATCCAGTATGTGGTATCAGATGCTGAATAGGTTTACAATGTGACATTCAACAATTAGTGTTAAGAAAAATAAATACTGCAGGATGTAGAAAATACAATGACTGAGAATTGTGCATACTCATAAACATAAATCAAGACCCTACTTTCTTAGGCATTTTACTTAGCTATTATAAAATCATAAGAAGAGAAAGAGAAAAGTTAACATCCTGCTGGCTAGTATAATTGTAACTATCAGTATTTTGTATAAACCCTCTTTTATTTACTGTATATTGAGAACCAATGGATTCAAATATCTTGGCCACCTAATACCACATTGAACCTAATATAAACAAATGATAATATCTATATAGATATAATTATAATAGTAATAATTGCTTACACTTATATAGCACTTTCCTGGACACTCCACTCAAAGCACTTTACAGGTCATGGGGATCCCTTCCACCACCACCAATGTGCAGCCCCACCTGGATGATACGACGGCAGCCATAGTGCGCCAGAATGCTCTCCACACACCAGCTCTCAGTGGGGAGGAGATAAGAGTAATGAAGCCAGTTCAGAGATGGGGATTATTAGGAGTCCATGACTGGTAAGGGCCAATGGCAATTTGGCCAGGACGCTGGGGTAACACCTCTACTCTTTTCAAGAAACGTCCTGGGATTTTTAATGACCACAGAGAGTCAGGACCTCGGTTTTACGTCTCATCCGAAGGATGGTGCCTGTTTACAGTATAGTGTTTCTGTCACTATACTGGGGCATTAGGACCCACATAGACTGCCGGGTGAGCGCCCCCTGCTGGCCCCACTAACACCGCTTCCAGCAGCAACCTTAGTTTTTCCCATCAGGTACTGACCAGGCTCACACCTGCTGAGCTTCAGTGGGGCTGCCAGTTGTGAGTTGCAGAGTGATATGGCTGCTGGAGATATGAATAAATAAAGATGTATATAAACAGGCTTTGTGTGCTCTCAACCGTGTTTTGTTCACCTCTCTTACAATTCCTCTAGTGAGGTGAGAGGAGGATAATTTGTTCATTGTTAATGTTCTACACAGGTGTCTACACAAAGTCAAGAATTTCTCACGTGCGGAATGGTGCCGTATCCTGAAGTGTGCCTGATATTTATTCCAGTTAGCTGCAGGGTGCCAGACCCTCCACTCCCAGTATGTGCAGTGGTGTGGAAAGACTGGGACAGTCAGGGAGTTGCAGAAACAGTAACAGAGACTTTCAATCCTACTTTTTGAAAAGAAAGAAAAATCTGGATTTTCCCATGTGAACAATCTGCCTCTCTTTGTTAGTAAGGCCTTCCATGGAGAATATAGAGGGCTTCAGGACATTCTACAGGGAAAGGTAATACTGCCAAAAACCTGAAGAATTTAGACTAGTTTGTAATTGTACAAATGAAACTTGACAGAAAATAACACCTAAGATACATTATTAGGAGCAAAAGCCGATAAAGGCCTATGCATATTCCAACAATATGGTTGTGGATTCTCCCTGCTGTCTGGAATGGACACTGCTGCTTCTTGAGAAGATGTTCAGGCATTGAAGCATTCAGCCAGAAAATCTAAGCTGTGCTTGTATATCTGGAAAGGACGCCAAATGTACAATGCGGAGACATCTGCAACACCTGATGAGCCTGTTCTCATTTTCCTCTCTTTTCTGTTGATCCAAGTAAGCCGCGGTTAAGCTTCCACACACTCCTACATTCATACCAAAGCAGTCACACAAGTCAGCACCACAGCTCCTCTTGTCGCTTCTTGCTCCAGAGCACTGTCCTCAGGTGCGTAGCCCCGACGCACTCGCCAGAGGCACGTTGCCCAGATAAGTGCACGTGGTGCATGTTCTCCTAGCTCAGCTTGGGGACTTAGCAGGACTCGTGCAGGAGGCTAGTGCGGAAGGGCGGAGGTGTGCAGCGAGCCTTTGGCGTTTAGACACAGTCCCCTGCCAGGAGCGTTAGGGCTGGGGACCGACATGTGCTGTGCAGACTCTCGGAAGGTCTTGAGCCTTGTGACAACCAAGATACAACCAATTGGTCACCTTGACTGCACTTCCAAACACTGGGGCCCGTTCCTTTTCACCGTGACTCTTCACGGCCTCACTCGAATCACACGGTCCTCTGCTCATCCCTGGTTTCCTTATTTCCTGAATTTTCATGGAAACATAGAAAGCTTTTACATTTTCGCCGCCTCCCTGTGCAACACTTTATGATTCAAAGGCTGCAACATTCCAAGTTAATTAACAATAATCCCTGCATTAAAACTGACAAATGCCAATGAGGAATAAACCGATAAAAGGCATATATAGCCCTGAGACATCTTTACTGGGAAAGTGTAATGGCTCTTCCTCCCTCTGGCAAAGCTTGAGACAGTCCGGGAAGTGATGTTTTCACCATCGTAGACCTAACAATATTCTCTTGGGGCTACAGCAGATTCTACCCAGGGGAGGCAAAAGTGTTGCTTTGCTTTTATAAAATACAGTTGGCATTGGTATCATATCACTATATAAAAACTGTTAATTGCTATAGAGAGACTTTATATGTTACAGATATAACACTGCTTAATTATGCCTTCATCCTACAGACATTTATAATTATATTAGGTACTCTCTTTTTATCAATCTTTTTATCTAGCCCTTACCATTTTATGCCAATAATTCTTAATTCTTAATAATCACTCCTGATGGCACTTCCAAACCTTAACATTATCAATACTATAAGTAATCCCCTTCTCTCTCTTGCAAGCATCTCCTGCAGCCCTCCTCCACCTCCTCTCCCAAACCTCTCAGCACACTCAGTTCTGGGGTGTTGTTATTCCTAGTGAATGTCTTTTTATTGTGATCTTAAGGTTCCGAAACAACTGTGTTATTCTCTTATAAAGGAAGCAGATCTCTTTCTTTCAAAGTTTTTTGTCTCTAATGCGTGACATATCAATTTTTGGTATGTTTTCTAGAATAAATATTGAGTTGAGAGGGAGAAAAGAAATGAAAAAAAATGTAGAAAGAGAACAATCAGAAATGTATGTAATATCTTTATACTTTTCTGTTGGGCTGTATTGCAAACATGAAAATGCCTTTTGGTATTACAGGAAAGCTTCATTATTATTAAGGCATCAGTTTTAGAACATTTGAAGTAACTGAATATCCATTAAATTAAATGAAAAATCACCGGGAACGTGTAACTTTTCTCTCAGATGTATGTCACCATTTCTACTTCACACATTTCCTTACTAAGAAAGTCAAGATCTGTGAATCCTGATTTAAACTTAATAAAATAACGACAAGTACAATACCTCCGCGCTGGCTGTTATTTTCTTGACACAGTTCCTTGTACGTTTCTTGTCTCTGAAGTGTTTTGGTAAAGTTCCACATAAAAGATTAATTAAATTAAAGGTCAAAGACACATTTGGCAATATAATAAAAGTTCATGTATAAAACAAGTAGTACATATTCAGGGCTGAGTGCTCAGTGTGTTTAGTACCACAAGATTCTGCATTGGGATCCAGCAACAGGCCGGCCAGGATGGGGCTGCAGAAATAGGGTTGAATCACCAGAGGGCAGCGCGGAGACAGTCCCAGTAACACATTCCTCTCCTTCGCATGAAGGAAATCAGGGAATTGTCTGAACCCGGAGCCAGAGGTTGCCTAACCAGACCCTCACAGTCACTTTGGGGACAGTGAGATTACACGGTCTCAGGGTGAGACCTTTTGGGAAAACTGTAATGAGGTTTACGAATGCTCCGTTAGTAGTAAAGACAAAGTCAACACTTATCTTTATTATCCATAGCCTTGATCATGGCCGAGCCTGCCCTCCGGTAGAAGGTAGGGTGAAGGCATAATTAAGGCATAAACAAGGTAGAAGCACACTGCTACAATCATTGTCTGATTAAATTACATTATTATGACCTACTGCTATCACGTCTGCCGTCAAAGCCTAAACAGAAAGCCCAAAAGCAAGGAGGAGAAACTGGGTTGCTTGCTTCGTCACAGCTGAGTTTGCAGGACAGGTAATCAAAGAGGATAAAAGGGCATCTTCTGGCTTACTCTAGTTCATTAACTTCTTGGTAAATCATTAGTCTTCATCAACACACAGAAACACAGGATAAAAGACAGGACAAGAGAAAGAAGGAACGGAGAGACAGAAGTTTGCCAGGCAACAGAACCTTGTTCTAATCAGTCTTGGAGCAGATTCTGGCTCGGTACCTTGGGTCTTGTTTTAGAGAGCTGCTGTTCTGTTATTTGGGGAAATTCCTATTCCCTTTATTGTGGAATCCTCAGCCTAAAAACATTCTGTTTTAATTTGATTGTGTTATCTTTATAAAATTAATAATAATAATAAAAGTAATTGCTTACACTTATATAGTGCCTTTTCTGGACACTCCACTCAAAGGGCTTTACAGGTAATGGGGATCCCCTCCAGCACCACCAGGGCGCAGCCACACCTGGATGATGCGACAGCAGCCATAGTGCGCCAGAACGCTCCCCACACAGCAGCTCTCAGTGGGGAGGAGAGCAGAGTGATGAAGCTAGCTCAGATTTGGGGATTATTAGGAGGCCATGATTGGTAAGGGCCAATGGGAAATTCGTAAATTTCATATATATTACATATATATTAAATTTATATTTGTCCTGATGCGCTCTTCATTCCAGTATCTGGAATTGAACAAACTTCTATTTTTGGATGTTGTGTCTCCAGAACAGATATGTTGTTACTGCTGTCGCAGAAGGTAATGTCTGAGGCTATTGAGAGAGGGAGGAATTTAAGAAATGGTGTCTTTGATTTAAATTTTTATAACAAGTTGTCAGCTCAGGTCCATTTAATGAGGGCTTTGCACTGTACAAAGAAAAGGAATATTAGAGCATCTCAAGACAGGATTATGAACTGGAGACCACAAAAGACAGCAAATTATAAAGTATAATTATCAGTTGTAATTCGTACAATTGCTATTAATATAGTCTTTTAATCATTTAAAATTAGATGCACCAAATTATTATGTAAATTACCACTGAACATTGGTCATACAAATCGTTTTCACTGCATGTCAGATTTCCAGGCATACGTTTGGAGTACACTTCTGTTCAATGTCCTCCTGTGATTCAGAAGTGCTGTCATGTTCATGCAGTGCTAATAATAAAACAAAGAACTGACAGTCATTCGCACCCAAACCCCAGTAGAAAGTTTTGTTACAGGCTTTTTACAGGAGTTCATTTGTACTGTAATATCTAATAATACTAAGGCAAAGGCTCAATACCAAGAAAGTGGCCATCATTTACGATTTCACACAGTCATCCGAGCCAGAATTCTGAGAGCTGCGCTCTAAGGTTATTATTTCATAACAGACGGGTATGTGCAATAACAACACTGAGGTGTTTGATCCCTGGGTGGCTCAATTCCAATCTGTCACAGGTTCGTATGTTGTGTTAAAGAAGCAGAACTCTATCAACGGTGGCAAAATCTTCCTCCGTCTCTTCCTCATTGTTCATTCTAAGGTGCAAGGTCAGAGGAGGGCGGCCCCTACCGAGACAAGCTCAACACAAACACGCGCTGCGGGAGAGGGGGGTGGAGGCGAGACGTGGAACTGAAGCCGGCATCATTTCAAAGACAAGAATATGTCTGGAAGCGCAGATCTAAGCAGAACGAAACAATAATTCCAAACCGAACCAGAGAAGTCAATCTCCAGCCAATTCCAATATCAAATTAGGGGCTCCCACGAGCTGCAAGCCATATCAACAATTCAATCTGGGAACACACCGTCACAGAGAGGTTCACAGATAGGACGCCCCAGACAACTCAGATGTGGTGACTATCATTCTGCAGTGCAACGTGTTAATATTGGCTGACGTTTTTCTGTTAAGCAGGCAGTCGATTCTTATTTATATATATTGTATATTTCAGGACAAGCATTTCATTTTTATATATCACGTTCCATAACCTGGTAACTTCCTATGCAAAAGGACAGAGCTGCAATAGAACATGAAGCTGTTATAATGACATAAATATAAAAACGCTTTGTTAAGAAAACATACAATTGCCAAATGGAAAGTCAATTTGGTGAGACGCTATAATCAAACTACCTGTGCACTTAAGGACTCGATACGAGCAGTTCAAATACATATCTTTATGGTAGATAAAGATGGCATGTTTTTTGTTGGTAGAGCCATTTGAAATCCCTACTGTAATTCTTATTGAGGGGTATAATAAAATATTATAATCCTTTAAAGGAGAGAACACTTGTTGCAGAGCTATTAGAAATAAAAGTGTTACCTTTTATTACTGTCTCTACTGCCACTGTCACCACTACAATTAATAACATTAATTAGTCATTTCCAGAATACAGTACCTCACCATGCTCACTGCTCAAGGTGCAGCTTAAACCAGACTGCATAATAAACTAAGAACAATTTAGAACAATTCAGGAATTAGTGATTTTAAGAGGATTAGAAATTCTCTAATTACCACAGAGTTTCTGCTGAAGTATTTTTGTAGTTTATAATAATAAAAATGCAAGATTGGAATTTTGGAGACAATAGCATGCATTTTCTTTGTAATCTGACTTTCTAGGCTTTATAGACATCTGTACTGTACCATAACATATTCATGATATACTGTATATTTAGGACTAAATGCGAGACAAATAGTCACCCTAGAAGTTGTGAATACACAGTCCCTTTTCATCTCTTTTTATCATGTCTAGGACTTTAAAGGGCATACATGTACTCAAATACAGAAGCGCACCGAAGCCAGAAATCCTTTTGAGCTTTAGTAAGATCACTTTATTGGCCATATACAATTTCTTGTATTAGGAATTTGTCTTTTCGCATACCCCAACTTGCTCTCCACAAGGCACACGGACAGGGAGAGAAGCTGGGGGTCAGAGCGCAGGGTCAGCCATTTATACGGCGCCCCTGGAGCAGTTGGGGTGAAGGGCCATGCTCAGGGGCCCAACAGAGTAGGACTCCTCTGCCAGCCATGGGATAAGAACCGGCAACCTTCCAGCCACAGGTGCTGATCCTGAGCCACAGCTGGCCTGAGCAGCATAAGCACTGAAGGAGTTAGGTGTAGGTCAGTATGCAGCCACTCTCCCTGAATGAACAGAACAAAGACGGGCTGCCTGATGTATTTATCGATTAATAAGTGTGATGACATAATTATGCCGCAAGCAGAAGTACATGGGTGTGTACTGTATATTCTTTAGTGTCAAGAGTCCTTTCCTCAGAATTAGTCAACGATATCCTAAGTAAAGCAGAACTGACACTGAGGATCTACAGAGTCTAGAACAGGATAAAACGAATAAATCACCCGGGTGTGAAAATAATTTCCAGTTGCACATCCTTAGGTTGCACACAAGGAAAAGAGATGTTTATCAATGACCTTGAAGTTCAAGTAACAATACACACAGTATGGGATCTGTAGTCATAGACTGCACCATTTCAAATCTGAAACTGATTGATAAATAGAAGGACCAAACCTGACACAGGAAACTAAACAAATCTTTCTCATACAAATATGATTACAGAAAGTGCATTTTAAGACAGACAGGAATTTAAAAAGGGCTGTCTTGTATGAACCTGGACTGACCAGTTTAACGTAAAAATATCTTAGGTGACAGCTGCTAACAGAGTTGATGTAGGCAGTGGTGTACCACAAAGATCTGTTTAAAAAACATTCCCTGAACATACATCAACAAAATCATCTCATGAAAGTTTGGAAAGCAAGGCTATAAACTCTTCTCTGTCAATATTCAATGCCATAGAGGCCATAAACAGGTACTGTACACATATTTCCATGATTGGAAGGCTCTACCTCTAAATCCATGCATGAGTCTTGTTGCTGAAGTCCTGTGTTTTGTCTCACAGTACAAAAATCAACATGTATGATGATTTGAACTTGTAAAGTAGTTTCTTTCTATTGAGAAGATTTTAACGCGGAACATCAAGCTGAAGCATTAGCTTGACATAGTGTGACAGTGTTTTTGACAAATTAGATGCTGTGCCCAGAACTGGCAAGAAGTGTCCTGGAACTCAATACCTGAACCATTTCGGCTCTTGATCAGCTTTCCAGCTCATAGAAAAAAGCTGGTTTTTTGCAACACTTCTTTGTCTTTGCTTACGTGCAAAATACACTAATGCTCTAACTATAATGCTCTATAGTGTTGAAATAGTCTTATAGATACAGGACACATTATCCACTCTAAGGATATGCTCGCTTTCTAAGAGACCATTCAAACATTTGCAGCTCATTGTTGCTGTGCTTGGCTATCCTTGAAGTCATCATCCGGGTTTTAAGTGAGGCCTTGTGTTGAAATGCTTTGGGATGTCCCCTTGTCCCTTGTCATTATTAATGGGTAAATGTTTAACTGCATCAGAGGGGGAGATAAAAGTAAGTCGGATGAGACATACTGAGTAAGGCACTACAGGGTGTGTCTCAGTCTGTGAGCACAGCAGGGCAGTGATTTAGTCAGTGAGCAGTTTATGGAAAACTCATCATTTTGCAAATTACATCAGTGGGAGGTTTATTACATACCACAGTCTTACAACATCTCTTAACCCCCCCCCCCCCCAGCTTTCAAAAACTTTGCAGGTTGTTCCAAACCAAGAGCAAAACTTCAGAAAAACCATGGAGCAGCATTTTAGATTAGCAGTATTTTGTAGTGCTAAACAATTAAAAAATAAAAAGCTCTTAAAAAGATCTATTATATGATATTTAAGAATACAGCTGTTGTTCTTATTTCAGTAAATGCTAGCTCTCTTTTATTTTAGCGTAACACATCAGCCATCTTCAAGGAAACAGTATATTTATATTAAACAAGACATTGACTGAGCCAAACTAATGAAGGGCACAAAGCAAACTAGTATTTTATATGCACAGTCATGTGGTAATCTAACACACTGGAAGAAAGTAAAAAACATTCTGAAACACAAGAAGGTAATAAAAACGAGGGGAGACCATTCAGATACACTGAAATTAATACAACAGACAATCAAAATGAGAACAAAAGAGGTTTTCATAATGTTTTCAGCAACTGTGTTGCTCTTTATAGTCGAAAACATCAAGAACACAGAACCAAAAAGACAAAAGTGCAGAAGCAGTTAAACATTTAAGCAGGAGGACAGACAATTTGTCTGAACTGTACAAACCTACATAAAAGAGTTTTTTTTCATTTGTTTCAATTCTTACCTGCCTCTGAAATGGAAAAGGACAGAGAGAGGTCAGAACACACACCTACTAGGCTCACAAAGCAGAACCTAGCAGGACCAGAGGGTGGAATCCCAGTAGTTTTATGGTTAAAAAACATAAACCTCAAACAAAAAAAAAGAGATAACTTACTGTGGTTTATATACCTACTATATATATACATACAATACATTTGATGAAAATCTGTGCATATTTAGAATCAAGAAACTAAGACAAATTGTAATGCCTTGTATTGACTCATATATTCAATTATTTGTTAATTAAAGAATTACATTTTTAATCTGAAATTTTTTTTTATAATTTCCAATAAAAACTTTCAAGAGAAAAATCCTTCCTCTTCTGTGGAAGCTTCGTTAAACCACACACACACCTGCCTACCCAATACCTACAGGCTTAGTTCCGGGTGACAGCGCGATCCTGACTGTCACTCTTCAGGATGAAACATTCAGGAAACGTGCTGGCTTGAACATGCCCTTTGGGAATTAAATGATGTTAAGTCTAGATATATTTTCCATTTATGCCAATTAGTGACACTTAATAAAAATAAAACCGTGGGAAGCACAATTAAAAGGTTTTGAACGTATTATTAATTTATGACAATTTCTTATGAGGCTAACACTTGCCTCAATTTGAAATGATGTATTAGTTAAGGTTGTCACTGAGGGCCGGCATGGATGTGCAGAAGTAACTGCCTTAAATGTCCCTGTGTACATTTTTACAGTCCTGAACTTAGGGGAGAGGAAGATCAGAGGAGAGGGAGGGGATATAGGTTTGAAAAGTTCCTGCATCAGCATCGGTAGGGAAAGGAAGGAAAGTGGAAAATTGTACTGCATGGCTGTCCTAATTAGATTTGCCTACAATGCAAGTTAAAGATGTGCAAAATGAAAAACTGCCTGTCTACTCCCTGATATCAATTTTAGGAAAGTTTTTCAAGTTCCTCGCAGAGCATTAGCAAGCTACTCCAGACAGTTAATTACATCTGCTTTATGAATGCCAATGAGCATCTCCCTGCATCACAAGCCAAATTCCAAAGAAAGGTATCTCTGGTCAGAATGCTGTTCCACCTAACCATTGCTATATTCTCCTCTTCCATGAAAGTCCCTGTATTTCATGCTCAATTTAACATGATGCCATGTGGCCAAGAGCAATGCAGTAATTGGCTCTATAAAACACAGTTCCTGCTCAACAAGAAAAGGCTACATGCAAGCCCTATAGCACAACAGATCTCTGCTGTCTTATCACACATGGATTTAATGCACCTTTCACCGGGTACAACAGCATCTAAGAACTGGTTGCTCTGTGAGTGCTTGGTGAGAAAAGTCTGGCTTAACTGGCTTGGTTAACGGGCAGCCTCCTGGCCACAGAATGAGGAGGCTCCAACACCTTTGAGAGTGGGAGAACCAGGGGGCAGCACGGAGGAGATGGAGGAGGGATGCTGGAGACAAATGCGAAGGGAGGTGTTTGTGTTCGATATACTGAACTAATTTCCGTGGTGGCTGTGATTGCTGTGGGAGATTGACTTGTCGCTCTTATCCCTCCCGAACCTCAGTTAATTACTTCCATTTAATGAGATACAGAGCTGAAAGGAGACATGCTTTTTAATTTTGTCGTTTATTTTTGTTTTCCTTCTGTAGCCTACGAATTGTAAACGTGGCTATTCATGAAGATGACAAGATCCACATGTAACAGCAAATGAGTGTTTATTATACCAATAACAGAGGGTACTGTATATATCTGTATAATCGATACATAGTGCCAACAACAAGGCTGCTCGAACTTATGCCATACTGTCTTCTAACCTGAACTAGAAAAAGAAATGACACAAAACAATCTCAACAATACTAGGACACCGCACTACAGATGTGAAATAAAATTAATATGTGCTGTAACCACATTGAACAGAACATACACACAACAACTCATTATCTGTCTGCTCTAATATCAAAGCTTAATGTATTCTCCGATCTTATGTCTGCTTTATGATTTTGTGTCTGTAATGGTCACCTGGTGACTCTTCCCCCATCTCCAAACTTATTTTTCCCTGTTTAAAACACATCTCTTCTAATTTCACTTCTCTCCACTGAACCAACTGGGCTTTTAGACAACATCACGTGACCGACAAAACCTTTGTCTCTGCTTTGGGACTGAAACATTTTACTCGCAGCGCCGGGCTCAGAGAGTGAGCCCTACACTATGTAAAGACAGAATTCTGCCCAGGTCTAGCCTGCAGCAGGACCTTGTGATCAGCTAGCTACTGTACCACCATGCATCCGACTGGTCACCGGTGCACTACAGTTGGACTTTCGTTGACATGCCTGAATGTCCCATTCTTCAGCAATAGCCGCTACACTGGAATCAAACCAAGTTGCTCCCCTTTCTGTGCGACTCGTGCACAGACTCTGCCCCAGGTCAGCTCAACACAAACTCAGATGTCTCTCCAGGGAGAAGTCTCTGTGCAAAACTACAGGAGGACTCTCTCTCTCACTGATACTTCGAACTGCACCAAAAGTGGATGAGCATCAAGCAAGCACAGCACAGATTAGACAACACTGCAATGGGTCCAATCAGCTGTTCCCTCATAGTTCTGCGTGGGAGTTGCAAATCCTCAGTTGTGGATGAATATACTGCAGTTCAACATTCACCATTCCTAACACTTAATCACTTAATATCAATTCTCCTTAAGTAATAGTATTTACTTATGAAAATCTGAATGTTGATTATGTTTAATGAGGTTAATTAACAGGTTAGTATAACTAACCTTTAGTGTAGTATTCATACTAAAGTATAAACTAAATGCATAATCCTTGTTTTTGTATCTCGTCTTAATTTTGACATCTCCTATAGCCCGATCACCCTCACGTAATGAGCTGCCATTATATACAGGGAGACTTTCATCTATTTACTTTGGAAGCTTTTACTTAATGCACACATTTTAGGCAATGAAGGTATTCCACGTATTTTATATCTGTGTGCAGACTGTTTTCCTATTCTGTCAGCTGATTCCTAATAGTTAAAGTAAGTTCATTGTAATTTACTGTTACAATGAAGATTGTGCCAGTAAAATGACACAACAGTTACACTTTCTTCAGATCTGCTTTTCGTGAGAACTGATTAAAATGATTGTTTTGTGTTGGAATAAAGGAGGTTCTTTGTGTTAAAAAAATGTGCGTGCGACCAACACACACATCTTAATTAATATCTTACAATTATTTCAACTTAATTATTTCTTCAGGTTTTGGAGAATTTAACAGTTGAAAAACCTCGGATCAACCTCTCTACCCACCTGCCATTCATAATGACTTTTACAGTTTCTCTTCTGAACTCATTTTCAAGAAAGAGATAAGCAGCAGTACTTTCCTAGTCATTGCTAAGCATGGGAAATCCAATTTTAAAGTTGAAGATACGTAACTGTTTTAATGTTTGTTCCTTAAGGCAAGAAAATATAATTAATTCCTTTCACTATTTTACAACATTAAATATTTTATAGTTCTCAATTAATAAAGGTCATTCAGTTTCATTTTGCTTTTATTTCACCAAACTATATACTTCTGTTTTATGGATTATTGAATTAAACAATGGAGTGTTAACATATACAGCACACTGTAAGGAACTGTGAAGAAACAAATCTTCAGAAATCTCAAATAAACATTTCTCAGTAAAAAGGCATGAAGAAAAGATGACCACCACATATTTTCATTAATATTGACCATTACCAGCGATAATGTGTATTTTAAACTGGATTTTACATTGATCAGATTTTTAGGGCTTCTTGCAGATGGATTTTGAAATGCAGTACATTTAGCTTTGTTACAATGCACAGTAAAATTTAAATAAATGTTTAATAAATAAACAATAATAAAAGTATGTCATTGCTATTTCCTGTATTAGTGAATTGAGTTAGGTTTATATCCATCCATTTTCTGACTGGCTAAACCACTGCACCAACATGTTGCCTGTTAGGTTTTAATAACACAAAACAATTCCTGGTACTACTAAGGTATGTATATAATTTAAAGATCGGTATATAATCAAATACAGAGATAAAGTATACCAACATCTCACTTTCTCTTTCAGATAAAGCTGTATGACTTTTTAACAGATATTTTAATCATCGTGAATTTTTAACCAAGGAATAGTTTGAGGAGTAGGGTTAGGAGTAGGTTTTACTACAGTATAAACAGTGAGTGCCAATGTTCAGTATTTTGACATACTGTACTGTATACAGTAAAAACTTGTGTGATACACAGTGAAGAGGATTCATTTTGTTTAGCACTTCGTTTGGTTACAATACCTGAAAATCCCCGAATACTGTCCTGATAAGTAAATCATTATCACAGCCGGCGTAATTTAAATTTTGATTTAAAGGAAGCATTACCACATGCATCCTACATGCATGGCCAATTTTAAGTACTTTAGTTCAGTCCTTTCATAACATTAAATGATCAAAAGAAAAAAGGATACACTTTTTTTTTCCAGTATTACAACACGGTCTTGTTCTTCAATTACAGGAGAATAATGGGAAACATCGAGTCAATAAGTTGTCAATTATAGGATTCTAGGTGATGGCACTGCCGTTGAAAAGACAGATATCTTGTTAAATTTGCAGACTTCTTTGAACAAGAAAAAACAGCAGTTCAGAATACTCCCTAAGCACACAATATGGCATATTAAGATTTCAGAATGTTTTTGATGGAGCTGAACGAAATAGATATTATCATGCATTAAAAATATGGTTTGAGCGTTGGATTTAGTTTACTCTAACACCTTGACAGCAAAAAGGCTTTCGAATGTTGGAAATAAATTGCTCTAATATGTTTTTTGTATTAGCTTTACAAATGTATTTGAGATTTCATGAGAAAAACACGATGCAGTGACACAGACTCATTGCTCGTCAACCAACCCCAAACCCTAGCCTTGTTTGGCAAACCCAGTAAGTTTAGATAGATTAATACTATAAACACAGCTCATCAGTAGTTAGGTAAACAAAAACAAAACAAATCAGGATGTGTGGTTTTTGAAAGCATTTCCATTGTATGTCAAATATTATTGCAGGTATTTTATCATGGTGTATTTGCTCAGGTCTTGAGATGTGAACTGTTAAAATCCTCATTTATGGATCATATCAAATATAAATATGACTAAGGTTTATTTGTGGTGATTCTAATTTCCTTGATGTATTGCATTTACTGGTGAATCATAAGAAAAGGGCTTGAAAAAAACACAAAGTGTCCCCTAGTTGGAAACAAAAGGTATTTCAGAGGGAGAGATACTGTCTGTCCTGCAGTCAAACAAAGTTCTGAAGAGTCTGTGGAGCCTCAGTCATCTGAAAAACTCAAATGAAATCTGTCACTCTTCTGAAGCAGAGCTAACGCATCTTGCAGATAGCACAGCACAGTGCATCCGGTCTGCTACGGTATATGTGTAAACAATACTGTGTGTGAGTCAAACTTCACTGTAGAAGGAAGATGTGTTCGAGCGTTCACTCAGGAAATGAATCTGATCCTTGAGGCTGTAAATAGTGGCACCGAGATGGGGAGAAAGTGACAAACTCCAACCTGCTGGCGCGTTTAGATGTGGTGTGCACTGCTCCTCCAGCCACGCTCATTGTACCATCCCCACACATGTGCCAGGATAAAAAAAATATCTACCGTCTATTGTATATTCTCTGATGCAGACAAGAGTTATGGAATTTTTATCTCTGGTGTTTTGTCTGGATATACTGTACAAACTGCCTTCGCCTAATAATAATATTTCATTTATTTCAAATAGCACATTTCATATTACATAAATTGAGCCATCCATTTGCAAAACAGTTTAATCATTCATTCATAAGAACATGAGAAAGATTACAAATGAGCAGAGACCCATGCAGCTTGTTTGGCAGTTAGTAGCTAATCGATTCCTGTCATTTCATGCAAGAAGTCAGGGTATTGGTTTGAACCACATTGCTGGACAGCTAGCTCCAAATCATACAGCCCGCTGTAGAAAGAAGTGCCTCCTGTTCACATACACATTATGCCTAGTAAATACAAATGTATTTTCCCTTAAATTTAATTTGGAGGCCTTACATATGACATAAAAAATGAAACTGTCAAACTGTCAGTTCAGGTTTAAACCGAAGGACATGAGGTGTATTTATGTCTCAAACTGTTTAGCATTGCACACTTCTGTGAAGTACGACTGGTCCTGCGATCCACAGTCACTTCAAATAGACATCTCATGATTGCCCATGGAAGGTAAATCACCCAGCGTAAGGCCGTATTGTCAATGTGAACATTAGGACTCCTCGGTATGGTCAAATGATCCAGGCTCCACCCCTCATTAGCCCATACGCATATCTAACTCAACTGATCCATAACTGAACAGAACTGCTGCTAATTTAGTTATGTTAAATGCCATGGCTACCACTACTAGAATCCCACAAACTTGAATATCTAGTATAATAGACTGTATGAATCAGTAGATCCAGAATCAAATATCAGGCTCCTCACATCAGAGTAGAATACATGCTGATAGTATTGTGTTTCTAATATTTAGCCGTTCACTTCTCCTAACCTAATATACAGTAACAGCACTAATAGAATTCACTCTGGAACATTGGAACCTCTGCTTAAGCATTTGGATTAAGTAAGAAGTGAGAAAGAGAACTAGCTGAAATGATCCCATGAGGAAAAAAAAAAGCGTAAACATGGGGAGAAATCTGGCATCATTTTCAAAGACAAAACCAAAATCTACTGTCTGAGTACCTTTTAATAAAATATGAGCGCCACAAAAAACACTAATGATTATTATCTGATTATAAAAATTCAGGAGGACTGGCATTTAACATAATGTTAATGTACACCATCTTTCGGGTCCATTACAAAACTTTGGACCTATTTATCAGGAATTTATCAGAAATCATGGCCAATGTTCAACTTGACTTTCCACTGATACGTGTTTTTAAAGCTGTGTAATAATACAGATGGTCCCGAAAGAATTATTTGTTTAAATTTATCTAAGCAGATAGTGAAATGATCACTAAAAAGGACAGAAAGTTACATCTGAAGGTTTTCTGAGAGCAGATACCTCATTTGTTTTTACCCTTGGCCTTTTGCCTTTCATCTTTCTACTCCAGACAAATTGTGGTAATTTAATTTTCTAAAAAAAAAGAGAAATAAAGAAACCTTATCACCAGAAGAAAGGCAAAGGTAACATACAGTACTGTAGGCAGGAATTTCCTGAATGCTGTTGCTACTGTGACAGCCAGGCCTGTAACCCCAGGGGAGCTTGTTCCATGAATAAATACTTATGCTGCTATCCTCAGCACAAATCTCTATATCTTACGCCATACTGTTAGAAATAATGAGGGTGTCAGGAAATAAAGTGAGAAATAAATAATTAAATCCAAATGTCAAAGATATACCCAAGTGGTAGGTTTAATTTGAGGCACATGAGTTCTTTATTCTCTGGCACAGCTTTGGTGACAGAATAATAATTTCAGAGTTCAAATGTGAGCAAATGTTTATTAACAATAAAATATAACACATCCAAACAACACAAATCACCACACAACATACAACATTAAAAGTTACAGTATATACAAAACAATTAGTCTGAGAGGCCTACAGACACAGAAACTAAGGCCAGTTTCTAAAAGGCCAACAAGAGAAATAACCTGTTTCCTAAATAAAAGAATATGATCCAATGCTAAATCACTCATCCAAAAATATGGTTGCCCAAGAGTGAATGAGAATCTATCTCCCTATTCTTGGGTATGCATTCACCAACTAGGAGAGAATATATCTAGCCTGAAGATTCCACAATAAAGGAAATTCCTAAAAAATAGGTGAGCAAGCTCTCTAAAGCACGTTTCAAATTATTTAGCCAGAATCTGGTTTCCAAGACTGAGGATTAGAGGAAGAGGAGGGAAATGGTGTTTACTCTTTGTCTGCCTTACATTTTCTCCTTCTGTCTGTTCTGCTTTGTCTTTTTATGCCATGTTTATGTGTGTTGAATGTTTATTCTTATGATTAATCAGAGTAATTCAGCAGAAAACTCCCTTTGATCTCCTGTGTCTCAGCCCACCTACAGTCTAGGCAAACACCAGTATTTGTTTTTGAATTTTCCGACCCCCCCCCCTCCCCCCCAACTATGACAATATTATTCCTTGCTTCCTCGTCACATCTTCACAGCACTATGTAACCACTTGCTCAGGCTGCTCCACTCCTTCCCGCTGTTCCTGCATCAGAGTCTAGTGACCAGTGAGGGCTCTTCTCCCCTCAGCCGGGCACCCAGCTCCTCCTACAGCTGACGGACCTCCCCTGCTCCATCGACTGCTCTCACACGGCGCACATCTCTTCTACCTCCTGGGGCCTGCCAGGACACTGCTCTCCTTGGGTCCGAGAGAGGATCTGCCACAGACAGAGAGGGCACAGCTCTCGCCCGCCAAGGCAGCAGCTGACACCCCGTCATACTGCCTGCTAGCGAACCGTTAAACGTTTCAGAACGGGCATATTACGCACAAGCAGAAACGAGTATTGTAATGAGCTTGGATTTGTAGTTGAATAAAATCTACTCAGGAAACACTCAAGTACTTACACTAGTTCAAGAAAAATGATTGCAGTTCTGTGACTTGCGGTTATCAGCCAATCATTCTCCATCCCTCTGGCTCCTGGGAATCACTGAAAGCTAATCGATGGACCATGCTCCCAGTTTGTAAACTAGCTGTCAGTACTGTCTCTATGAAGAAAAGTAAACTGCACTGGAGCAGAAATCTTCCAAGCTTTCTTTTTTTGTCTGAACATTTTCAGTGAACAGCCATAATAGTTTAAAGGTATAAAAGCAATAACTGATCTGCATTATAAATACGAGAACATTAAAACAGTTCCAAACAACCCATCTAGGTAGTTACTTAAGTATTACTTTAGTTAATACTTAATTGATCCAAGGGTCCTAAACAGCTGCTAAGAAGCCAGGGTATTTGCTAAATGGGCTGAATAACCTTTCTTATTGGCTTCAACAGCATGGATGAGTAGCTTTTTCCATTCTCCCACAAGCCTTTCTGTAAAGACACGTCTCCTGTTTTTAGTTTGAAATGGTGTCACTTGAGCCTTCTGGTTTGTGAATGGTCACTGTCCATTCTGAAGAAAGCTGGAAGGATGTTGAATACTTGAATCAGATCTTTCAGTCGGTGTAGGACTTTCCCTTACAGCCAGAATGTATCTGTTTGCTGTTCTCTGGACTATTTCCAGAGCAGCAGTATTTTACTATAACGTGGTATGCATAAGTGTTCAGAATATGTAGAGTATGTAGTGAAATTGCACATATTAACCACTGTTTTGAAAAATATTTTTAAGAAATAATAAATTTAGAACAAAAAGCATCCCACTTTAATTTATGCATAGAATAAAATTCATGTTTGACAAAAATGCCTAAATGTGTATACTGAACAAACCATACTGTTAATTCAGGATTAAGATTCTTAACCAAGTCTCTCTGTTACAGCACTTCCATAACTTTCTGCATAATGCACTCTTAAGTGCTGCTAATGTGACCCTAATAGTTACATTACTCAGGTAGGTCTGTAGAACATACGAATTGTTATTGGTACTGCCTTCCTCTGTAATAATAGCCTGAACTGCGTGTGGAAAAGGTAAGACTTTATTGTTGGAAAGGAGCACTTGTGATATGTTACACTGTTTTCTGGAAGCACGTACTGTAGCACCTCACTATTGAATTTAAAGACAGCACTAGAAATGGCTTAGTCGATAACAACCCTCACACAAAAGAAACAATCTCTGCCATATTAAAACAAGCAAACATTAGATATATGATATACCCCCGTGCCAAACATATATTTATAAAGTATATGGGCTTTACCAAAGAGCAACAAAATGCAAAAAAGCAGAGCAGACAAATACACATTGGTAGTCTGCATATTGTATGTCATCATTCAGGACCTGATGCAGAAAGGTTACACCAATAATAATTTCTCAATTTCATGAGTTCTAATATAATAATTTAATATGGCAAGGCTTTATGAGCTATTATGGCACCAGTCCATATTCAAGCTCAGCACCCAAAACCTGTGAGACAGCAGCACCATGGTGCTGCCCTATACACACATATATTATAATTGTTTATGTGATGCATCAAACTACAACACACAAATCTATATATATATTTCTATTACTTAATAGTGTATTCTAATGGAAAATATTGTACCATTCCCAGCCCCACAGAGTAAACTGATCAAGAAATCCCTACATTCCCCACCCAGTTTCCTCAAAAGAGGAAGAGATCTTTTTTCTGTCTCGTTGCCTCATGTCGGTACTTGTGGATGCACCTGTTTCTCTCTCCTCTCACTCTCTCCGGCCTTACCTACCTTCCCCACTGACTAGCACGGCCTTTGTAAAGTTAAGGGCAATACAGCTGTCTTGGTGAGCCTGAAAGAGTCTCTCCCAAGTTATTCCCAGCTCCGCCTACACAAGACCTGATTCACAACAATATTGTATATACTGTAGCAATACAATAAAGCTGAACTCCTTAGCAGTTCGGTATTATTGTCAATTTACATATTACACAGCTGTATAATTACACACGTGACTTTCAATTACATACTTGACTGACAAATTTGAAAAGCTCAGCTTTCCCCAGAATGAGACTTTGAATGCAAGTAGCACAGGTTCTGCCTGAATTCCCAGCCAGGTTGGTCTTGAGGTTACTGCTAAGGAGCATCAGTCTGACTGTAATAAAAACAGGTGTTTCTATCTTTACTCCCTCCATGCCTCTGCTCAACACTCCCAACACATAGCTCCTGGCGAATGCAAGAAAAATGACCCTTCACTTGAAATAACTGTTCCCTCAGCTGCTCAGCCAAGATCATCAAATAAATGTGACAGAAAAAAGACACGCAGAGCCATTCTTTCAGTCATGTGTACCACAGTTGCCGTTGTTCTTTCGTTCATTTTCTAACCAATCCAGTCCAGGGAGAGCCGGAGCCTGTCCCAGAAAGCAACAGGCACAAGGCAGGACACACCCTGGACATGACGCCAGTCCATCACAGGACACACCCTGGACGTGACGCCAGTCCATCACAGGACACAGACAGACACACACACACCGATGCCAGTTTTTTCAGAATCCCATTAAACAGCCAACATTTCTTTGCACTGTGGGAGGAAACCAGAGCACCCAGAGGAAAATCACATGAACACGGTGAGAACATGCAAACTCCAGGCCTATAGTACCCCAGGAATAGAACATTTTTGTCACAGACATATTAAAAATCATTTTAGGTAACCCAAGACAGATAAAAAGCAATAGGTAAATGGACATATGGATTGATGGATCCTTTAAAAATGACATACATCACAGGAGTTCATTCCAGGATACTTCGACATACTGTATCTCTATATGTGTCAATCTGCCAACCTATTTATCTGTACCTTCATATCTCTGTGGGTTATTGTTGTGCTTGACTTTTCAGAAGTATTCAATTTTTTTTTTCATTATTCAGAGAGCTTACTGGAGTAGTATAATAAAGCCAATCAGCATATATCAAACCACTGCATGATCATAATCGTGAAAAATAATTGCAGCAGGACCCCTTTATATTGAGGAGCTCTGATGAGTTTTTCTACTTGTTGGCTGGAAATCAAGACTCATTGGAAATGCAGCAGCTGCAATATGATCTTTGAACAACAGACTGGAATCAATAAACATTCTGAGGTTTTTAAGTGTTTACGTTTTAAAATCCCATCAGTATTTGGAACACAACAACAAAAAAAAATCAGAGCACTGTAATGAACTATTTATCATGTAAACTATGAAAAAGCATCTTCCCTCTTTTGCTTTTCAATAAGAAATAATATTATGCAGGGAAGATGCAAGGCGATGGTTTGTGATCCTTTAGTATTAATGTTGATGACAGGGTTTTTTACTTCCTGGGAATGGAGAGAGAATAAATCATGGCCTGTATGTGCACAAACAAAGAGCAAACTACAAAATACTGCAAACTGCAGCAGCCAGATTCTCGTCACCCCCCTCACGTTAGATGATTTAGATGCCACATTTTTATACCAAAGTTTTAGTTTCATTGATCTTGTGTTTTAATTCACACGAACATATTTGAGCACATTTCCATAATGAAGAACTCCTGGAAGATTTTTTGGGGTTTTCAAATGCTAAAGCTTTAGCGTCATTTACACAGTATTGGTTTTAGTATTTTTCTGACAACGTTCCACCTGAAAAAAAGGAATCCACATCGCCTTCTAATTTGCATTCTGATGAGCTGAAAATCTAATGACCTATAAATGAGACAGACAGAAAGAGAGAAAAATTATGTCGAGCTCATTTTGTAATGCCAATCTCTATTGATGTCTTCAAAATGAATAACTTCAATTTCATCTGAGGCTTGACAGAATTTAAATTGCCTTTTTTTAAAAAAAAAGTTGTCCAATCATGACGATAGGAACTTAATTTTTTTTTGTGAAGTCAGGTAATTGGATTATAGAAAAACCACGAGAGTACTTACACTTCCTCTGGGGACATACATAAAGACCACTCCCTATTTAACCAATGATAAACCTTAAACCCGATGTGAAACTAACATTTTCTTCCATAATGATATCCATGAGACAGCACAATTGCTTTTAATACTGCATTAAGTGACATTGAAAGGCAAACTAAAGACATAGAACTCTGTTTCTGATCCAAATTTCAACCACCTTACAGACTACCTACAGTGCAGATAGTTTATAACGTTCCAAGGATATTTCTAAAATCACTGTAGTATGAGACAGGCTCAGCAGACTTTTCTTCTGACAAACAGACTGAGGAACTCGCAAGACCTTTCTTCACAGCGCAGATGATAAGATGGTCTGGTACTTTGTGTTAGTACAGTGTGAACACATGGGGATAAGGAACTGTTCACCAGAGTCTTAGGCACACAGTGAAGAAAGAGGAATTGTCCAGAACTGTAAACCTTTGATCACTGCTGAGAATGTGAAGAGGGAGCTATCTATTTGAAGAGAAACTTAAAAAAACTGTTCCATCTGCTGCAAGAAGCATCTAATTAAGACCACAAGTAACCTAAAGAGACTTACTGAAAACAGTGCACATACAGAAACAGACATTTGTGCTTCCAGTTAATAAGCGAACACTGTGTGTATTGCTCAACTGGTTAAACCAAAGAGTTAAAGAAAATCTTGTCAGTTTTTACTTTATGATTTTCTTGGGGTGCATTTTAAAAAGGTCCAAGTCCCAGAGCCTCAAATGTATATTATATATAAAATATGGTCCTGCACATATGAAGGCTCTGTCACCACTGCATGAAGTCTGGACGTTTGCAGATCTAGATTGCCTGAATCAGCAGCTCTCAGGTTAGGTGAAGGATAATACTAATACAATGAGTCCTTAAGAGCCTCTATTAAGTCCATTCAGTGTTTTATATGTAAGCAGGAGAACAATAATGTTTCTGGGAGCCAGTGCAACTTTCAGAAGATATATAATCATTTTAGAAAGCACATGAGATGTAAAATTCTGGACACAGTGAAGCCTTAGTAACTTCTAATATAGCAATATTCTAATCTTCTTTAAATAAAGGCACATGTCAATAATTCAGAGATGCACAGATTAAGGGCTTTAATCAAGCAGTGGTATACAGGTTGAAGAAAGATGCCCCTGTGACATTCCTATGTTATGGTTTGAATGAAGTAGGTATTATTTGTAATATGAAAATAAGTTATTTTCTGGAATTCTGCTGGGGAGTAATTGAAATGATTATGATCTGGTATGTAATTGTATTGTATTTGTAATACAGCTCTGTATAGATTTCCATGTTTATTTTTCCTGAGCACGTGTGGTGCATAAAATGTGTTACCAGTTTAGTATCCCTAAAAGACTTATTTGCTTTATCAAAATAATGCCCTTTTATTGTAATTTGATAGATTTATACGTCTAATCTGAATGGAATACATGTCCCCAGTGATCTTTTGTTGCTTGTAATTGTGTTTATTGAATAAAACATGAAAGCTGTCAAAAAATCTTTATACTGCAATGAACAAAACACATTAATTGATACAGTCAAGGATTCCATAAGGAGCTTTTCCTCAGTTATTTCAATTAAAGTGTAATGTTTTGTTAATGTTGTGAGGATGAGTTTGTTTTTTAAAGAATGGCCATTGTATCAGAGGTCCAAAGCCTTTGTGTTGCATTTGGATTTGAAAATAAGTTTCCTGTGTTTTGTGCAGCACCCACCTCCGAAACTGCAGACAGAAATCTAATAGCTATGCTTAACTATTCAGCCCCAGAGTCAGTTCCTGATGTCATTGTTTAATCATAGGATATATGATATATGATGTATATACTGTACATACCTAATTTGTTCTTCCAAAAAATGGGATGTAGCAACAAGTTATGGAGATATTATAAAAAAAGAGAGACACATATAAAACATAAATCTCTACATCTTGAATCCAATGTCTTTGATATGTGATCTAGCAGCAGTCATGTGGATAAAATAGGAGGGACACAATAAACATCAGGCAACCAAAAGTGATGTCATCTTATGCCTTGTGACATAGCCTAGTGACACAGAGTACTGTCCCGTGTTACTATTCTGGAGCTTTGTTAATTGTTAATTGTTCTTCAGTTTACTGAGTAAACATTGAGATAAGTTACCCAGTACTTCCAAAAAAGCCTGGGTTTTCATTTTGGTGGACTACATCAAGTCTTTCTTAGTTTCTGCAATACAATGACATCACACGGTATACACAGAGTTATATAAGGAGGTATACATGGTTCAAGTGAAATCCTTTTGTTTCATAATGGAAAAAAAAACCCAGAAGCTTGCTGCTTGCAAGAGAACTGAGATAGGGAAAGACTAGAACATACAGTACTGGGAATACCTACAATACAAGAGAGCTTGTTCAGATTCAGGCTGTTGAAACCATATTCTTCTGATAACTTTATCACACAATACAGACAATCCCATCACCTCCCTGGATGGTGGCAGCATGGCCACATTCACTTCTCTATTAAGGCAGTATAGTTATGGTTATATGCCTTTATTTTAAGATATTTAAAATATATCACTAAGCATGATTCAGTCAGTGTGCCTGAACTGTGCTCAAGAAGCTCTCGATGGTAAGGAAACACAGGCAGGATATCAGCACGGACTGAAACAACAGATATAAGATAACCTCTAACTGACAGGTGCAATCGGTAATGTTTGGTGTCCATAAATCCAACCTATAGCTGAAAGTCTCCACAAGGCACGTTGAGTTTAATCTTGAATAAAGTTGTAAAAGCATTTATATCCTCAAGGTCCACTTCTCTCCAAAGAAGGGAAGAACACCTTAGCAGCTGACTTTGCCACAGGATTATACCTTTGTCCTGAAGGCAAGCCATGACCACGGCAGCTTGACTACAAAAGTTTGAATGAAAGTCCTCTAAGAGCAAGTGTCAGAAAGTGTGATATTGGCTCGCTAATATTGCCATCGTTGCAAACTGACCCTGCAATGTCTGTGAGACTTGAATGGAAATGTTCCCTGCTACATCATTCTGTTTAGGAACCCCAGGTTGAACGACTGTTTAAGGTTGCAGATGAAGATAAGAAACACACACAAAACTACACCAGTGTCCTACTGTCTATTATTAGTGCATGGTGAGCGCAATGCTACAGTATTTATCATTGCCGGAAGCAGCTATTTTAAAGGTATACTGGCCTCATTACAAGGCGATTGATTACCTTCTGTGGGATACACGTGTCTTACATTTTGCTTTGACTGACAAGCTGCACTAGATATGTCGGTGCCCTTCTTCACCTGATATTTTCTTTGGCTCCCATCAGAGGCCTCCTGCCTGAAACCCCCCATTTCGTCTCAGTGGGGTCCCAGTAGTCTGACAGACGCTCCGGTAAAAATAAACGTGACACCAAAGCAGGAGAGCTTCACAGCAGGGTACCTGCAGCTGAGCCCCTGTTAAAAGCTGACCTCTTCCCCAGCAGCTCAGCAATACAAGGTCTTCTATTCCACTTTGCAGAGCTCAGTGAACTTCTGTCTGCTGAGCAACGTGCTTTGAGAGAGAAGAAGAAACTGCAATCATTGTGACTGACGCAATGGTAAACCACAGCATTAAGAACCACAATTAGCAGATGAATAAGGAACACAAGGTGCATGTGGACACTGTGAATGGTTTTTGTTCACATGCTCTTTGAACCTCTTTGCATGGATGCTGCCCATCCTTCAGTTTCAGCTGCCTGTGGGTACAGGAATCTCTATTTTCATACTTCTAGCTCCTCATTTTATGGTTTAGTTTAAATAATAGTGGTTATTCCTGGATACCTTTTATATGAGAACAGAAATAAATGTATTAACGGAGAGGAGACCATTAGACTAATCTAGTATATTTGGTTGGTTGCTAGATGAGCCAACAAGCTCATCCATCTGTTTTTTAAAGAAGAGGGTTTCAGCTTCACAAACAAGCTGGGAAGCTTTTCCAGACGTTTGTACAGTAGCTCTTTGTGTAAAAAATGCTTTCTGTTCAATCTAAAGAATTTGTATTTTTTGCAGCCTCCTCCTGTCTAGTTTGCCCATTGGATAGAGCTGCTCAGTGCTTCTGAAGATTTTGACTGCTTGAATCACTTTTTGTAATGTGACCAAAAGTAAATATCTTACTAGTGCATTGCACACTTGCCATTTATTAAACTGCAGCCACAGAATGGGATGTTGCAAGAACTTTGACTAAAAACAGTGCATGTGTAGTTTTGATATACAGTATAAAGTAATTCATGTGTCCATTTTAAAGTTTTGGTAAGTTCCACACTTGCACGTTAAATGTTCTTCACACAGGGAGGGTCTTTATAGTGCCAGCTGAAGAAGATGGAAGGAAAATGCCCTTGGGATATTTTTAATATGGCAGAGGGTCAAAATTAACAAGAATGTTCCTAACCTCTGTCAAGGGTTTTATTTTAGCACAATCAAAAAATCTAAGCCTTCTAACTTTGTGAAGCAGATGTTGAGAGACTTTGAGTATAATTTAAGTTTTTTAACAGTTTCTTTTAGGAAATGCTCTATTGCTTCCAAATATTAATATCAGACAGACCCCTGGAAAGAGCACAAATCTAGAAAATATATAAAAAAAACTGAGTGTCCTTAGCATAGCACTAAAACCTAGATGACTGTGATGTATCTGACGAAGAGACAATGTGTAAATATTAAACAGTAAAGTACAGGCACTAAACCCTGTAGTAAAACACAGCTGAAACATTTATTTTCTCTTACTGTATCATGATTAATTGTATCATGGAATTAATCTCACCTTTTTCCTGACTTTTTCCTGAGATTTATAAACCTATCATTCAAGGTCAAACTTAAGTAGATTTATCAACTTACATGAATAACTCATATTCATAAATACTTTCCAAAGGAAAATACAGTATACTCACCAGAAATGACTGCCTTAAATAAGACAACATTGGAAAACACATTAATACACATTTACATTAATCCATTATTCTGCATTAATCTTATTGTAATACAATTATGACAGGAGGACTGGTGAAGAATTCTTGATTTCTAAAATATAGAATTCTTTATCAAAAGTGAATTTGAGAGATGATGAATTTTACAGCAAACATGTAAGAACATTAGGTTACCTTTCTCGTGAGCACACAGCTACACATACTCCAAGCCCTGTGTTACATACGTATAGTATTCAGTCCTTCTTCAACATCTTCAATGTCAAGATTATCAAAAGCAATGGAATTCATCAGCTCCAGAGTGGAGTTGAGGTTTGGTGACAGGCAAGACTATCACAGAACATTTTCAGTCCGTAGCTTCTCTTTTTTTTGAAGCAATCATGTCGAATGTGACAGTTAATTTCCTTGAGGTACTGAGTGACATTAGAAGAAAGATGTTCAACTTGATGCCCTCTCAATCTGTTCCATTCCATAATTTACCTAGAACCGCATCCTTTATCTATCAGCTTGTGCAATGGAGCAGATTGGAAGGACCACATGTTGAGCAAACCTGCATTCCTGCATTAGAGAGTGGAGCTCTGTACCTTTACTAAATGTCATGTGTGCAAAAAACCTTCTCGCCTGCACTTTACAACATTTTCTTATCTCTCACTAGAATATATTTTTCTTGACTCAATAATATAGTATACGTTATAGGTGTAATGGAATTCTATACCTTTTAATGCAATAACTAACGCCCTCAGATTACAAAGGTAAAATCTCACACACACGATAACGTGTCCATCACCTGCAGAGTGCCACACAACACAATGAATCGGCGATCTCATGTTCCCTTCTGAAATTGTTGCTGAAGAGCTGCATGTGAAAGCACAGTTATAATATGTTTTCTAGCAGCAGGGGATGATTCCATTTCTTGTTCAAGGTTCAGCTGAAACACAGATCTAGAACAGTGGAGATTTCCGTCATCTGGTTGCGTTAACTTTAAAGGCTAACCGCTCTCCTGAAGCTGAGAGGAGAGACAAGCTGCCTTGTTCACTATGCAGGATGGTAATGTGTTCTGCAATGCCAAAACCACAGAGCCCTCTTGCTCTTTGCTGTGTGTGTGTGACCTGTGATGGACTGGTGTCCTGTCCAAGGTGTACCCTACCCTGTGACCATTCCTCGCTGGGACAGGCTCCAGTTCCACTGTGACCCTGAATTGGATGAAGAGGTTAAAAAATGAATGGATGGATGAACATTTCATCGGTTTTGTTCCCTGTCTGGATAATTACCTTTTCCACAGTAGTACATGGGGCTTCATTGTGTCTATAACATCGATCATTACACTACATGCACTGCAAGGTATCCCAGAGGCTGTATTCTACAAACCCAGAATACTAGTCCTGTTACCTGAAACACTACATATACCTTCACAGGCCAACAAGAGATATACAGTACCTAAATAAACAGGATCCAGTGCAAAATCTTCCTTTCCATAACAAGTGAATGGGAAGATGTATCACCAAATCAGGAGAGAATATTTTTAGCCTAACAACTCCACAATGAAGGAAATCAGAATTTCCTAACACAACAGGACAGCAAGCTGTCTAAAACAAGGTTTAAGTTAGTGAGCCAGAATCTGATCCAAGACTGATCAGAACAAGGTCCTCTCGCATGCCACAAGCTAGACTGGCGATAGTGAATCCAGTATCTCTCTCTGTCTTCCTTCTATTCACTCCTTCCTCTTCTTTCTAGTTCTTACCTCCTCTATTCCCTGTCTGTTATGTGTTGTTTCTCTTTGTTGAATGTATTCTTTACCATGATTTACCAGGGTAATTCACCAGAAAATTATTTTTGATCACAGCCCTCCTACTGTTAACACTTCCAATGCTATCTATTTATTTTAGGCTGTTAAGGCTTTAATAAGAGTCATTAGTAAAAATACAGTATATTATCATTTAACTAAATGCTCGGAGCAAAATAAATAAAATAGAAAAGATTGAAGATACTGTACTAGCATTCATTTAATTTATTTATTTAAAAGAGCATTTATGACCATTAGCTTAAATGCACTGAGGCTTTTAGAAACCTCTGGGTCAGCTAATAAAAAATATACAAAAGGCATAGTCCCAGAAGTAAGCTACATGCAGCCAAATTCAAATAGCAATTACACAGACGTTATACACAATCAGGAAGATATGCAGAAAGGAAAAGGTCATTATCATGGGATATTTTTTTCTCACATAAAATGAGAAAACTAATGGAGACATCAGCAGCTGAAACGGAAAGGAATGACAGAGCAAACAGCTGGTTTCTTATTCGGACTGTCAGATGGGACTCCTGTACTGATCACGTCTTTTCAAACAATCGAAATAAAGTAAGGAAGACATGGATGAGACAATAGTCATAAGAAGGCATGCTTTGCAGTATACTTTGAACTTGCACAGGCCTGAAAGTAAAATAAAATGTTTATTAAACAGTACATATTTAAACATATTAAACAAGGTTTAAGAATGGAAGAATGAGATACGATAAGAATACTTTTAAAGTCATTGTTTGAAGCACAGAAGAAATTCATCCCAGGATCACAGACTAGAAAGCAGTTGGCAAAATGATTTAATAGATCAATTAAGAAAAGCAGAAGGAGAAAGAGAGAATTTCATAAAATAATCTTAAACCAGGAGCTAATTACAGAACTGCAAGCACAATTAAAAGTAATATTCTAAAGAGAGAGAAAAAAAGAATATTACAGAATAGGCTAAAAAATAATAAAAGTCTTTCTTTGGTATTATAACAGTAAAATAACAGTAAAGGATGAAATTATCTCTGAGATAATGGAAACATTTTAGACGAAGCAAGTTAAGTGCCTAATTTATCAAAAGTATATATAAGTCAGATGTACACTGTGGATGAAATTTACAATATTATAGTATATCTATAGAAATATCCAGGGTCCAGTGGTATTCCACCAATTGTACTTAAGGGAACAATTAGTTTATTAGCTGTTAAACCAAACACTACTCCATGCTGCTGCCTATGGTACTGTATATAGTTAATAGTTCAGAATTGAAATCAAGGGATGTTAAGTTAAAAACACAGCTAAAGACATTATTTGGAGCCACATAATGTACCACATTAAGAAACACACATTTTTGAAAACAGATAATTTCGCAGGATAGGAAAGAAATGTCATTCACTGACAGGCTAGAAGAACTGGACCTGATTCAAATATTCAAAATCCTTAAGGGAACTGACAGTCAACTCAGTAGATATCTTTAGAAATAAAATATTAAACATTAATATTAAATATTTAACCGTAATGTCACGGACTGAACTATGAAACCTGAAAACAAAAACAACTGAAAGATGTCCGGGAGGCAATGAGCACTTTTCTCACACAGGGGTGTGGGAACCTCCAACAGGATTCAAGACACCCAGCCATAATGTTCAAGCACAGCTGGATCAGCAAGCAACTAACTAGGAATCACTGTACAGTACATGGCCCAAGTGAGCTCTACGTTTTTGTTATCCTACTTGTAATCTTATATGGCATAATACAGAAAAACCAGCCTTTATGTCCTGACTTTCTTCAGAAAAGATGGCAGTTATTGATGTGTTCCTCAGAGACCCCAGAAGAGACACAGCTGTCACTCCAGATGTGTAGCGTTCTATACTTCTCACTCTCACACCTCAGCTATGCTGTTCACAATGCACTGAATAAAGAGAGGACTTGATGCACAGACACTGCAGGGGACAGAAGAGAACCAGAACCTGTTCCAGAACTGTTTATGGCCCTCCTGGGTCATTCCTATTTGGACACACGGCAAGTTCTGCAAGTGCTTTCTGACCAGGAGGTAGTGCACAGTGCTCAGTGGAAGAGTTTTTCCCTGTTTTACATGCTGTCCTGGGGAATTCTGATACCATTCAGCTTGGGAATTAGCCAAACTCAAAGCTGCAATGTCTGGGCCCAAGAACTCAATTTGAGGAATAATGACCAGATTTTGGGAGCATCCACCACTTCCTTAGTTTCTACTAAAACTGTAGCAAACTAAAATCTGTATGATGAAAAGATGAAAATGGAGAATTTATCTGAAAATTAACATTCTTGTGAACGTAAAAACAAACAAACCCAAGTCTGTCAAGTACCATAAATGTACTGTATGACTGTTGCTTCAAGAAACACCTCAAATGCACCTCTTCTATCTGTATGGCTTCAGAATATACAGTGAATCTGCCAGTGTCAGTGTAGATTACTGCATGTGTCAAACTAACCAGACACCTGCTTCTCTCCATGTGATTCTGCAGCAGTTCATTTGCCAAAGACATTTTGAGAAATAGAACCTCTTGCTTGTGAATATATAACATGAACTGTGATTTCTCCATTTTCAATACAAAATCCAGAGAGCGACCACCCCACTGCTGAACAACAGCTTTGCTGACCACCCTCAGAGACACATATATATTTCACTAGCTGCCACATGTCTCAAGTTTCATGTTTTGTTTTTACCATTGGTTAAATCTGTGTTGAAACTCCTAGCATTGTTCATTTTTCCCTATGTGAAAAAAGCTAATTAAACATCAGTTCCACTGTGTCCTTGTTAACCCATTTGCGAATACGCTTTATACGTTTTATATTTGTGCTTTATATTGTACTTTGTATCTGCTATTGAAACTAGCCCTTGAGAGGATTCTTAATATAAATATGAAGACTTTCTCAGGTGCTGCTTTAGGCTGTACAAGGAAGTATCTCCTGCCATGTCTGCTTGGCCCTGTCTTCTCACAGTTGTCTTTTTAAAGTCCTCGCACCATGCTAATCAGTTATCGCATAGCCCTTGTTTCACAGAGCTCAAGCAGAAACTCAGAGGAGGTGCATTTAAAACCGAGACCACAAGGCACTTCTTTGACACCAAAGGCAGTGGGCATATGGAAGACGTTACGCAGCCATGTTGTTAAGCCTGTTTTCAATGCCCTGTTTTCTTTCCAGAATGGCTGGATGACGACCTTTAGATCAATTAGCTACTAACAGGCTAGACAGGCTGAATGTTTGCCTCTCTTTGTTCTTATCTTCATGATTAACTGGTCACAGTCAGGTAGGAAGCCTATGGTGTGTCGAGGTGCAGATCAGGGGGACTTGAAGAGAGAAAAAAGAGACAATAAGAGACAGTACTATGTAAAAGAAAAAAATATTCAAAAACTTCTGTGGGTCTATAAATCATTCAAATTTTACAAATTGAAACATTCTAAACTTCATACGCGGCTGATTTATGTTTAATTAATATTTGTCAGTGGATCCTTTGTTTAGCCTGTAATAAAAATGACAAAAAACAGACAGTTAAAATGGTAAAAAACAGAGTAAATGCACAGGAGGCTAAACTACATATCATAAGTAGGATGAACAATCAACATCCCATGTCATTGCTGGGTCTGAAATCACATAACGTAAGAGCAACTAATCTTTTTCCTGGTGAAAAGAGAAGAAAAGTAACATACCTTTCCGGCCGTAGAGACTTCTTCGGGTGTCGGGTGTCACACCCGAAGAAGGCTCCACGGTCAAAACTTTTCGGCACTTTTCAGCCTGGAATAAACCTTTACTTGTTCCTTTGCAGCCTACGCTTGTTGACGCAGCTGCCTACTGGAACTACTTTTTCATAATTCCCACTAAAGATTGTCCTGGTAAACACAGAAGGGGTGTGACGGAAGTCAGACTGAGCGCTGAAGGAGTTCCTGACCTTGGGCTGTCTCCCCCGATCCGATCACTGTCTGTGGTGGACAGCGTGCGAGCAGGGTGCCTGGGTGGGGACTTTAAACAGTGAGAGACCCACTGGAGCATGTCTGGGCTTGGGTGGCCAGTGCAGGGATTCAAGAAATCCCAGAAAAGCTCAAGGAAGCTTAGAAATGACTTTATTCCTTCAGAAGGTCTTTCTGGAGAGCGATACGAATATATCTCCTTCTCCTGCATGTGCACAGAATGTGGGAGTCCGTGGGAGCTGAGTCTTAAAGCAAGGTTAATATTAAATAGGGGTGTGGTTTATTAAAATAACTCATATAAACAAATATAAATTAAGGCAGCAAACCAGACCCCTACTTATGTGGATAAGAAACCCCTCATACATGCTGAAACTTGCAATGTTTCTACTGCCTGTGTTGTATTTGGTTTTAACAAAAATCAAACATTAAGCAATTTACAGTACCTTTAATATATAATAGAGTTAAAAATAAATGTAAGTGCTCCATTTTTCTAGGTATCCTAAGAGTGGGTCTTCTAGACGGCAATTAAATTTGTTGCTAAGAGCGGTTTATTCAACACTAACTGCATTACAAATCCTTCTAATATATCAAATAAATGCATTAATTTCTTGCTTAATAAAACTGCATCTCTAATAAGTTTGGCTAGGCTATAACTACAAATAAAAATTCTAATGTATCATACCCTTAATAAATACCTTTATTATGTATTATAATGCTTCATTTATGGCATTACTGCATCAAAAATGAATATGTTCCAAGATCAGAATTAAAGAAAAGCATTGATTTAAATAACTTGTCATTTTTATTATGTATAAATGCAAGGGCGCAGGGGAGCTTGCAGGACCTCTGAGCTCTCCATGATCTTCAGAGTTATCCTGTGAAACAACATAGAAGAAGGTGTCCAGACCCCACAGGAACAACACAATATCATACACACATCCTCTGAATGTGATGTTGAGTATACAGTATGTGTAAGGTTTACAGTTCACATGCAGCCCAAAATGAGAGCTAGAATAAATTTTCTATTCCTGCCCTGTTCAGGGGGAAGTTTCTGTGGTACTTTATCTGCTTATTTGTAAGTTTAATCATTAATCAGACTCTTGTTATTAGCTGATACTGTTTAACTGAAAAACCTTTTAAGTCACCAATAATATAAACCCAGAAAAGAAGCTGGAAAAGTACACCGCCACATATACAAATTAAATACACTCATGTCTCTGAACTTGATATAGCTATATTTGAAGTAACAGCACTTTATGCTCAGTTCAAACTGAAGGTAAGACGCAAGCTTCTTTTTCACTTATTCATTCATTTTTTTTATATAACCATGAACTTGTTTTAAAGAGACTAGGCGACAGTGCTGTTCAGAACTTCATGAGATCTGTACAGTACATATCTAAATCACAGCTCCAAAGCGTGTTAGTACCACTGCCCAAGGCTAAAGTCCAGTACTCACATCACATTTAAGAGAAAATGTACTGTATCTTTGTGACAGTGCTCTATTGTAACACTACATACCTTTGTGTGTAAGATTTGCTCTGCGTGCAAGGATTTCTTGTGTGAAAGAGAGGCTGTACAGACACCTGTAGTTGTTACAAAGAATCTGACAGGCTGAACAAGCATCCTGTTGTTTCACATATACAGAAGTCTGACGGAAGGATCAGAGGTGAACTCTAAATATATTGATCCTAAAACATGTGCTTCTCCAATACCACGTACAGTAGGGTACAGAAAGATGTTCTGAAAGAATAAAAGGAGCTGTGAACAATGGCAAGCAGATCTGATAGAGAGACAATCTCTCTGTCAGTCTGATCTCCGGGAGGCCGCTTTGCTATGAAATAAACCTCTTTCAGATCTTCACTGATCTACAGTATGCTGGGACTCTTTGCAACCCTGCACCCTGGTCTCTTCACTCAGATCTCTGGCCGTGGCTGTTAAGGCACAGGGTGCACTCATGGGTTACTCTGTGCTGTCAGGACTCTTTATTTCTCGTATGTTGTGACAGGCTCTGCTGCAGGCTTGTTAGGCAATACCCCACTCCTCCAGGTGCCCTATCAGCCCTGCTTGAGCAACCCGTTCCCATTCCTCAGCAGTGCACTTCTAGATTGAGCCAAACCCGCCCAGGACTAGTTATGAGTTATGTCCTTACAGGACCTATCCTACCAGCTCCTTGCCGTCCTGTGAAATGCCATTCCCTCCTGGAGGGTCCGTGTGTCTGTACTCCCTCAGAGCCGCCTCTCAGCACAACACAGTCTTGTCTAATGATGGTGGGTCATGTCTGGTAGGTCCTGGAAGTCAGAGCAATACCTACTATTTAGAAGTAAATTCAGCTGTACTGTAATTCTCACTATTACTACTTTTTAGCCTTTAGCAGAAAAGATTATATTTTAAATTTATTTTAGGAACTACTGAAACGTACTGACCAATTCAGCTCAGGAGACTTCAATACCTTTGGTACTTCATGGACCCAAGGACACAAATGGAAACTATGTTTAGGAGCATCGAAAAACAGATTAGTTAAACTATTAATCCCTGAAGCGCTTAATCAGCTATGGGATTCTGAGCATCCAAATGACAAAATGTGGGTTATTGAATGTCACAGAGCCACCAGACCAATTACAATGACGGAAAATATAGAAGTCAGAAGGAGAACTTTCTAAATGGAAGGATTGAGCTCAAAAATATCCTCACAGAAATGAAAATTCCTCTTTTTAGTGCAGTGTGTCGCTTCACTCCGTTTACAGTCTATTCCTATCGGTCTACTTCTAGCTGCTCGCTGTTGTGCGGTACGCTGTGTTCAGTGCGTTTCATTTTAATAATTATTAACAGCCAGAGGACCCATCTTGTACAAATTAGGTCCAACCGGTGTCTTACACGTGTTTTTCCATTTCATTTACTTATTCATGCACTCCTGTTTTTTTAAAGATAATTTTTAATAACTGTATTATCTCTGCAGATACATTTCACTGATCCAGCTACTGTTTTATTCATTATCCCCCTTTCCATTTCCCCAGACTTATTTATTTACCTGTTAGGCTGCCAACATTTTAATTGTCTCTCTTTCTGTGTGCCGCTCGGCACCACTAAATTATGACTGAGCTGCAGCAGCACAAGCCCCACGAATTAGCATTCGGCTGTCTTTTCATCTCCACTTCAACTTACTCGGAAGAGTGAGACTTCTGCAGCCATTAGCTGCATCTTTGCACAGCTCTGAGCCCTGGTGTTTCTGTGCTGCTGGGCTAGGATTAGTTTTTATACCACCTCCCAGAATCCATGCCAGCAAGACACTGGGAGAGCTCTTATCCACAAGCAGTCATCGCTTTCCTTCAAACGTATTTTCTGACAATGTGCTGTTTATTGGTCTCATTTTTGAGACGGGGAAAAACATTGGCTTTCTAGAATTAATAATAAATTATAATAATTCCTTACACTTCTATACTGTAGGGATTTTCTGGACATTCCACTCAAGCGCTTTACAGGTAATGGGGACTCCCCTCCACCACCACCAGTGTGCAGCCCCACCTGGATTATGTGACAAAAGTACGCCAGTCCGCTCCCCACACACCAGCTACCAGTGGGGAGGAGAGCAGAGTGATGAAGCCAGTTCAGAGATGGGGATTATTAGGAGGCCATGATTGGTTAGGGCCAATGAGAAATTTAGCCAGGACACCAGGGTAACACCCCTTCTCTTTTTGAGAAATGCCCTGGGATTTTTAATAAGCTTCAGTGGGCTGCCAGCTGTGAGCTGCAGGGTGATATGGCTGCTAGCAGGAATTAAAACATTCTGTGGGTCTCATTGAGAGGAAACTGTGCAGAGGTCTATGCTCAAACTGCCAGATCATTTACTGATTAAGGAGTTACAGTATGTATCACTGCTACAGCGTGCAGCAAAAAGGAACAGTTGTATTTTATAATTATTATCATTGTATTTGATCAATCTTGTTCTTAAAACCATTCTGTAACAATGAATGTGATCTAGTTTGAACAACAATTTGACGTGTTCCTTTGTGAAATGCCGATTTAATGTTATATAAAGATGTTGATTGAATTGCTTAGTGGGAGACTAGCCTTGTCAATATCCAACTTCTGATCCCTAACCGACAGGCCATGTGTTAAAAAATAGTGGGTGTTGGACAACAAATTTCCATTTCTCTTCCTTTTGAGCACAGTAGATATGAAAGCTCTGCATTACACAGGGAAAAACTGGCTCTACATCAGTGCACATCACAAGGTTACAGCTACTGATGCATCTTGCAGAACTCCCTGTTGTTTCTTCCATTTCCTACAGCTGTTCAAAATACACTGTCTAAGGTACCTTAAGGCTTCCCCATCAGCTAAAGTACTACAGTTTGACTAACTTTTCACAGGCATTTAAATTAATCAAACACCGTCAACATTCCACACGGCCCTTCAAGATGAACTGTAAGCCACAGGGGTAAAGCCTAATTGGTTAATGATATTATAAATGCCATATGGCTGGCTGAAAATGTCCATATGGCTGTCAGCTTGGCGTTAACTTTTTTAATTTTATCAACTCCTACGTTTTAATTAAAAGCTGTTCTTTGTTAGAGTGATACAGAAGTAGATTATAAATCACAACTGCAATCATAGATGTTTGCTTTCAGCAGCGCGGCAGCACAGCTGAAATCAGGAATACAAACGAGAGCAACCCCAGCAGCCGCAAGCCAGTTGTTTAAACTGAAACGACTTTTGCTCGCATGGTACAGACCTCCTTCGCTGAGTGCTCCTCTCACACAGGCATCAGATCGGGACCATGAGAAAATAAGAGTTTGTGAAACAAAACCCTTCAATTCACCTGCTTGCTGATTGTTGTTAATTGATCCTGGTGAGGTGCAAAAGGCCTTATCTTGTAACATGGCTGGCTGGTCTTCTCTCTCTCCACTGATATGGCTCTTCTATGGTCCCATTTCAGTACCATTCTCTGCTCTATGTTGCACATGAAGACTGATGCAAGAGTGTGGGTTTTGAACTACACATGGAGAAGAAAGTGATCAGGCGCGTCCCACCTTCTGTGTGGACAATCTGAGACAGGAAGGAGAAATCAGAAAGACTCTTTCGCTAACTGATGAGCACAACCACAAAAATAAGTTAAAGTAAAGGCAAGTTAAGGCTTTTGTTATTATTATACAATCCGATTTCCACCACAAGAGGATGGCTGCCCATATCAGAACACCTTCCAATCCTATTGGGGGAGGGGAGAGGAAAATCAATCGAGCTCAGCTTAGCATGCGATCTCCTGTCACAGCCTGAGGAACAGCTAGTGAGCCAGTTTTATGTGATGCCTGGAAATGTCCAATAATACAGTAGGTTTTTTACTGTAAATGTTGTGTTAATTGTTTTCTGCTTTGGCAACACTGCAATTCATGCCAAAACACTGTATATCTTTGAATTTAAATTTGACTCCTGTCATCTACAGCCGATGCAATGTACGCAGTCTTTCTAAAGAGTCAGAAGGGGCAGGAGAAGTTACTCCTTACAGAAGTCACTGAGCAGATTATAAGATAAGGCTCTGCCTTTCCAGCTTGGCACTTTGCTTGCTCTCTGCACACATTTTCCTGCTGTGGTATAATTACAACAGGCACTAATGAAAATGGAAAGTGCTTCTCCCACAAGAGTGAAACAATAGCTGGTAATTCTAAGTGTTTGCACATGATCACCATTATCCAAGCCTGCTGTGACACACAGTGACAATGCAGCAGTGCCAACAGGATGAATCCCACTTGTTCAGGGAAGACAAACATGCTGGGACTTGGGGCCCATTCCTGAGTAAGTGAATGTTGGACCTTCTGCAGGGTCCTTAAAATGTGGTGTCATCATTCCTGTGTTTCTCAGGTTTCATCATTGTTTTAGCTGTGCTTTGGCTGTTGTATGCTGTGTGCTGTCAAAACATAACACTTTGCATTCATCTTCCTGGATGACATTTAAGGAGGTCAGAAAATAATTACTTCCAGCAGCACAGTGATGCAAAATCCCCACAGAACATAGCCTTGCCCAGTGGAAAGCTGATACCTCTTATCCACGAAAGGCTTAAGTTTCTCATATCTCATGGAAGTAGGCCAACCTTTCTAAAGCTATATCTAACACTTTTGAAATAACTAGATCACGTCTGGTTTCGTCAGGAATGTCCTTAGAAGAAACACGGAGTTCGATTGTTCATTCACACATTCAATGTGTGAAATCTGAAAGACAGCTCCCTCACATCCTCACCTTTGCCGTCACAGTGCATCTGCATTTCCATGAGCTTTAGCAAGTCTACTCAATGTTATAAGCCAACAAAAGTAGAGCCCAGTGCTGCTTCTCCATCCAGCCAAGGATGGTTCTGCAGACTTTGATCCCAACATTCCCACAAGAGGCTTGTGGTGGATTGGAAATCTGAATTTCCGTGAATATAAGAATTTGTGAAATTTCTTAATTCCAAAGATTATGCTCAGTGCTTCCTTCTCAATTTGTGCATAATTTAATTCACTTGATTCTGGACATTTAAAAAGAAACTCACTTCTTTTACAACGTACAAGCAGGAGAATTCATAAACATATAAACATGACATGCACATTACTATCTTATTGTGAATTGCGCCTTCAGTAACTACTTCATGGATCACTGGTGAACATATACCCTAGTAAGAGCTTTCGAAATTACATTTAAGCAGGTATTTTATACATTAAATTGTTTACCTGTCCCCTTTGCTTACTTCAGGATTATGTACATGGCACACACAAACATACTCCAGCTAAACGCACCTCATCGTCAACGTCTCTGCTTCCCAGCTTCCCTGCTCTCCCGGCATCCACAAGTCTACTCTCTATTTTCTCCTTCCTTCTGTGCCAATGTTCAAAGCAAGTGGAAGAAAATACTCAGATCGAAATAACCGTCATCACTAATGCCTTTAAATGTATGCCTGTCATCCCTAAAATTAGGGTGCCCTGGCAAACACCTTTAGGGTCCATCTGGCTTTTGACTGCTGCTCCAGCCCAGATCTTTTTCTGCACTTCCTGAAGTCCTCTCTTGGATGTTCCTTCATAAAATTTGCCCTCCTTCCTTTATTTCTCAGGTGACCTTTTTGACGTTTCCCTCGCTAGAGCCCTTTCAATTTGTACTCAGTTTTGTTTTTTCCAATGAGTTCTGAGTTCCCTTTAGCACTGAGAAAATATAGGCAATTTCCCTTCTTGAGTCTCTGGGGGTTATTCTCAATTTGAACCTCTTATGCCTCCTTGCCACAAGCCACACATGGCTGCTTTCAGACAACTTGTGCCACTTCCTCCTGCTCTTATTCAATGCAAGCTCTTAAACCTCCTTGCTCACTTAAATGATCCTGTACATTTGTACATTATGCATTGGAATCCACCATCTCTTATGTTCTCGTTCTTGCTTCCTTCGTAACACTGGCACCACTGTGTTAACTTGGTTGCCATCTGCTCATCGATTTGAGGCTGTAAGAAATGTTTGAGGCCACCCAGCCTTCTATTGGATCTTTTAGATTCATTGTATCATCTGCACTGTATCATCTCCGCCACTCGTCTTTCTGCGGAGTACACTCAGAAGTCAACATCTGTCCTCCACCACTCAGTCACACATCTGTAGCACACAATGCCAACACTCTTTAAACCTCTGGGCATTTAAACCTTTCCTTCCATCTGACCTTTGTCTCCTTCCTTAACTAGTCCTTGAAATGCTCCGCTTGCATCCCTTGTTACTCAGTCTAGTTCATGGGCTTTCCCTTCTCAGAAATTGTGTACATCTGACAGCAGGTCCATATCTTTTTCAGGAGTCATAGATCAGTATCTCTTCCTGTGAACAGTATATCACCTGGATCGTTTGTTCAGATCTTTCCTCTTATTCAACTCCTTAACACCTGTCTCCATAAAGTTTCTCTCTCGAAACCCGGTGGCACTCTCAATAGGCCCTCCCAGATCGATTCCACTACGTAGCCCAGCGAGTGTCTTACTCACCACTTTCCTCAGCCCTGTCATTCCTCATTCTCGGGGTCAGGCAGCCATTCCCTCAGAAAGCCCAGTTACACCAAATTAACTTTGAACTCATTTCACATTTTCATTCTGTTTCGTTTCTGTGTCAACTAATTAGGATTTGGCTGAACTACTGAAATGTCTCTTGGTTAATTTAACAGATTTCTATGGGTTTGCAAGCTCTGGCTCAGGACAGGAAAAAATATAATAAAAGCAGGGCAGACAGGGGCTGCAGCTCTTGTGGTTTTGAGCAAAACCTTCTTGCAACTTTTGACTCAGATGGTCCAGCAGGACATTGCCTGTGGACAGTGGAGATGGAGTCTGCAGAGAGCAGTGCTGCATATCTCAGAGCTGACTGCTGTTTGGCTCTGCTTTTCTGCTATGCTTGTGCGTAAACATGCAGTCAATACCCCTGCTAACTGGTAACTGTACTGCTAGGCAGAATAATCAATCAATAATCTACAATCAATATACAAAAATAGAAATGTATGCATTTTCTCAGTGTAATACAAGTCTGAGATCAGTTCCATGCTGCATAGAGAACAAGAAGTGATGAACTAGTTGACAGAGAAATGTGATACGGTGCTAAGGTTTGTATCTTCTTCCTTTCAGGCTCAGAAGGTCTCAGCTATGCCACTGACTCACTCTAAAGCTTTCCTTTCAGATCAATGAACATTTGGTGTGTAGTGTAACAAATATAGCACCTTCTGAGTGCAGTCACTTCAGAGAGCGTACTGAAGGGCACTCAGTCCAATAAAGATTGACATTATTGCCAATAATCCAATGGACTTCAAATCACTCCTCTCCCCCATTAGGTTTAAGCAAAGAGAATGGGCATTGTTACAGAAATCAAGTATTTGTCTGCATCAGAGCGACAGGAGATATTAATGGAGCTGCAAATAAAGAGGAAGGAAGAGAGGAGAGACATTCTGCGGGGATTAGGCAGTATTTTCAGGTGCTGTAAAAATATAGTTTGTTGTGGGTCTTACAGCAGAGCATGATTCGGAAGGATTTTCTATATGATGTGGCGTGACAGTGTGGGAGCTCTGAGCGAGATGAGCTTGAAGGAACGCTGTCAGCGAGGCATTAGGGGAAATGGAAGGTTTACATTAGCATTCGTGTTTCAGTTGCATGAGACTGAAGTCTACCCTGCCCTCTCAGAAACTAACCTGGGTGTTAAAAATGACACCAGCGGGGACTTCTATAGCTCTTACAAATGTGCTGCAATGTTTCAGCACCTGTGGCTTACAGTCCCCCCCCCTCCTTCATCATCCAAACCACCAAACAATATAAATACAGGAAAGGCAAAATCAAATCACTGCAGTCTAAACTAGCTCTTCACTCCTGGCCTGAAAAAAAGATATATCTATGACTTTGGGGTTTTGATTTATATCATGTTTCAGCTCAGAAACCTCTAATCTAGTTTTCTGGAGCCAGTCAGCCATTACTCACGGGTGAATGTCTTGCTGCCTTGAGGCCCTTTTTTTATTTGTTATCAGGAATACTAAACAGGAGGTGCAGTCGTGCCACAGGTGCAAGACGGGCTGGTAGTAGGAGACGCAGGCTCACCCTTTCAGCAAACAGGCACCTCGAACCTAAGGGGTCCAGGCCATGCGCAGAGCCTGCTAATCGACTGCCCAGGAAACCTGCCTTGTAAAAGAAGCCTGAGTACAGTATCTGTCTCCATGTCTGACCTGTTTTCCCTGTTCTGGGAGGCACGATTCGCTTCAGTGCTGAACAAAGCAAGCCTCCCCGTTAACTAACTATAAAACTCTTTGGGTTTGGGACGTTGGAGAACGAAATGCGCTCTGTAAATGCCAGGATCTTGATTATCAAGAATCCTTGCTGTAGAATTTGGTTTTGGCTAGGCATTCTTATTCAGGGCACTTCTCTAGTGCCCTTCTGATGAGCCTGGCTGGGCACAATGATCCTCATATCACACTTAGGAGTCTGTGCTCGGAATGTCTATGCTGAGCTGCGCAGCTCCTCCTCAGAGTGATGGTAAAGGTCTGGCCTCAGGCAATGTGTGGTGCAGGCCGTCTCCTGAGGAGCCTGCGCTTTCATTAGCACTAGACAAAACCAGCTTCCTGGCAGCACGTTGAACGTCAGAGATTAAAGCACTGGAGGCTGGATTAGCCTGGATCCTTTTTATTTTTAGTCCATAATAAACAAGATGGCATCAAGGTTTTTGAAAATTAAAAAAAAAAACAACACATAAAAAATGACCTTTCAAAATGAACCTAAATGAACAGGTCTAGGTTAACCTAGGTTTTTGCTTGAAACTCAGCAGCGAAAATGGAAATTTATCTCAGCTCAAGATCCTAACAGGAGGACAAAGCCAGAAGGCAGAACAGGAAGCACACAGAGAGTAGCAGGTGTGTGGAAGAAGCTGCCGAGTCGTGTTGTGAGTTCTGAGGCACTGGTGGCATTTAAAATGAGTCTTGAGGAATGGCAGATAATCAAGGTGCTAGACATACTCCTCCTGTTTCAGCATGTGTGTGCAATAAGAGCTGAAAACTAACTTTCACTATTCAGTCCTGCATTCAGCCGTCTCTCTTGAAGTTATTAATGAAATCCAGATTGAACTGGGCTTCAGAAGTCTTTTGCACATGACTAAAACTCCCACTATGCTTCTAAACACTGATGTTTCCTGCTCTTTTTGAGGGTCTCTCATAGTGTTACATTTCTGTCAATGAACCTAATGAGCAAGTCATTAATAACAAGCACAAAAGAATTCCATTTTTATGAGTGGCAGCTCCATACTGTATGAGTTTGCTTTCAATACAGCCTGTGGAGCTGCAGATGGGGTTTGAAACACACCAAGCTACCATAAAACAAGATGAGGCAACTATTCAAAAAAGAGGAACGATATTAAAAAATAACTCATAAATACTAAATCAAATGTGAAATCATTTCTTTTAAGCAATGTTGGCAGGGAAAGAACCACAGATGCCATTGCTGAGAGTTCTTTGACTTCTTTTCAGAATGCCTTTCCATGCAATGGAGCAACTTCGAGGAAGGAGTCTTTTGACTAAGTTGCCACTTAAAGACAGAGGCGGAGTCCTGCGGGAATTCTTAACAGTCAGCAATGGTGGTTTTTAAACAAAACCAGCACAAACAGTCCCCTCTTCTGGGAGCACGCGTTTAACACATCACAAAGCCGTAATTTTCAGCTCCATAAATGGAACGCTTCCTTGATGAATTCTGCCTCGCAAATAGAGAGATGAAAAACTTCTGTTGAGCTTGGGAGCAGAATCGCACTGCTGTGCTTCATGTATTTATTAAAACTTTATTTTTTAAGAAACTTTATCAGACATCACAAAAAACAGACATAAACTGTAAATGTTTTTCAGACAGGTAACTATTATCATACTACAGTACATACTACAAGGTATAAAAGTCGGAAATATGGTCAACTGCACTGATCACATTCTTTATATTGCTTTCATTCCTCTTGTAGGAGACCTGCTTCAACCTCCAGTGAAGTCCAGCTTTCACATGGGTGACCTGCAGCAGGTATGAAACACACATCAGAGCAGGGGGAGCAGTGAGAAACTACTTCACCAGTTTGCATTAGGAGGAACTTGAGGGGCCCAGATTGTACAAGCCCAGAGGGAAATCTAGCCAAGACCTCATTAGGAGGCTAACACTCTTAATCTTCTGAAGACTGCCACTGGATCTTTAATGACAGAGTAATCAGGACCTCATTTTAACATCTCATCTGAAGGACTGCCTCTTCGACAGCACAGTGTCCCCAGTCACCATCCTGGGGAACCGATTTGGAAATTCTGACCCAGGGGCATCCTGGTTTACCACTTCTGTAGCTTCTATTAAGAACAAAAAAATACTTTAATTTGGTGTAGAATTTTCCATCCTTCTATTTTCAGCAAATGCTTAGTCCAATCCAGGGTTTTGACGAGCAAGCGACCAGCCCAGACGGGCAGATTTTTTATTCAGCTGAGTAGCCGGTTATGGATACAAACCCTTGATAAATAACATGTTGATGTCAGCTTGACATCATTTCTTCTCAAACGTGTTGGGAGGTCCTTTTTTACTATTACATTTTACGAATACCTCACAAATCTCACACTTTTGAATAGATGAAGACCCTGGGCAGTTTACAATTAAGCGAACGGTTAATTCATGAAACATCTGGTTCATGAAAATCTCTAGTAGGCCAAATGTCTGTTTGCTCTGCAAATATGAGGACCTCTTTGGTTTAAAAAATAGCAAAATATGAGGCAACAAATTTAACTCAATAACATTAAAGCTTTGCATGGACAGATTACCACCAATATAATAGCATTTTGTGAATTTGAAACTGCTTCGATTTATTTGAAAATGTACTGAGTCAATATGACCCGCTTTTAGAAGACATCTGCAGCAGGTTTTCATGCAGCAGGAGTGTCTCATCTAGCAAAAATGTAATCGGTGAGCAAGAGTGTCATTACATCAACAACAGTTATTGAAGTTCAAAGATTGCTTGCGCCATTAGCCAAAGAACTTGACCAAAATGCTGTCAGACAGGCTGATTTTCAAGTGATGCTGCAATCTGCTTCTGCATTTGTCACATTGGTCTAACATCTTGCTGGAAAAACTGGGACGGCCTACTCTCCTGTGCTTATTCATTTTAGATTTAAAGGGCCGTCACTGACTGGGGGAAAAGAAAAGTGCACAAAGCCAATTAAAGCAATGAAGGCCACCAGCCAGCTTTGTGGACAGTGATCTGTTTTAAGACCTTGTGTTGAGTCCTTTTCCTATTGCTTTGAGACAGCATTCAGTGCCACTTGTTCGAGGAATCTGGTAGATCAGCAGACAGCCACTGTAAACACAGGAGCTTCCCACAGGCACTATTGATATCACAAGGCAAAGATCCAGCAGGCGTGAAGCTACAGGTGAGTGTTTTGAGAGTCTTGTTTGCTCAGTATCACTTAATCCACCAGAGGTAGGTACATTTATCGTTCTTTGTTCCCAAACAGCTCGGCCATGGCAGTGAGAATTTACATAAAGTGTTTAATAAGAAATGGCTGCTCAACTGCCGGGTGACAGTGTTTACCTTCACCTGTCTGAAGCTCCCTGTTCACAGAGGACTTTAATGGACAAATCCCATCAATCAACAATTTCCATTTCCCCGCTCATTTACTAATTGGGAATTGGGAAGGAATCCAGTTATTAATGTGGAGAGCAGGGCGAACAGCTGCTCTCTCCCGCAGCAGCTGGAAAAACAAACACACACACTTATGCAAATGGCCAGCAGCAGCAACGAGCCGGGCTTCTCCCATCTTCCCCTGCCTGACAACATCTTCTTTTTCACGTCAATAAGGATGGGTTTTACAACAAAAAAGTGTTCCTCTGTCCATACACACTTGAGTGTGTGCAATCCGTACATACCTTCTAGTTAAGTAGAAGCAGGAAGCATATTTCACATCGTAACCTCTGAACTAGTGCCTGTATGCAGTATGTGTATAAGATTCACGAGAAATGTTCTGAACCTCCTGCAAGAAGGCCTCGGAGCCTCCTGCCGTTATGCCTATTTTCACACCGAGTTGATTATGAACTACTGAGTTACAATATCCTGGGTGGTTTCCTATAGTTCAACTTTTTATCTATGCAATCAAGGATGCCGAAGATTTTTGCAGTGCTGAAGACAAAGGGCATGTTTACATGCATATTTTGAAAGCTGTAAAGCTCATAAACTTTCACTGGAACATTAACTCTCTGTGTTTGTTAATAACCTCTGAAGCATTTTAACAGGAGGTTTCATTGAAATGCTTGATGCAGAAATAGAGAGTTTTATTAGGGCCCATATTAAATCAGGAGTTCTATCACTCTGACATGACCTTTATGGCACAGTAGCTCTGATTGAATCTGGTTCTAATTAGTCAACTGTGATGTGTTGAGTGCTTTTGATACATCTAATACACATTCCTATAAGGCGGTGGTCTCCAGTCCTGGAACTTAATGATGAATGATAAGCCATCAGAAATCATCAATCATTAATCAATTTGATCAATTAAACTAAGCAAAATGGCCATGCCAGAAACTAGGTTTTATATATGACATATTAAGTGAGATGAAGGACTGCTGCACTCTCTCATAATCATTCTTCATTTACCCGTTTCATTTTTTGCCCATTTAGAATTTAGTCTTGTCTAATCATGTCTTTGTGGTTGAACATGTCACACAGCTTAGCTGGTCGCAGGCCGGATACTGTTAGTAACTGCAGTTTCTTGAACAGACCTGCAGGTAAACAATCACTGGCTTGCATTTTATTTTTGCATCTGGCCTATTTCTATGGCTTCTGTAGAAGTCATTGACCTGCTGACAGGCAGTTTAGTCACGTTCAACTTCTAGTCACAAGAAGGAAATAAAAGACAATTTTTTTTAATTTGTGTTGTCGGTGGGCAAGTTACCTCTGCTAATGTATCAGTGTTTTGGCTAAATAACTTTGATATATTCACGGTGTCTTTGAGGAGCACATCTGGCTTTCCCCTCTTGTCATTAAAACAAGCAGCTGGTAGCCGGTAGGCTCTTCAACGCTCCAAATCTTCCAAGGTCATAAACAACTCACCGGGTGACCACAATCGAGCCCATCTACCCACTCCCCACGTGCTGAAATATTGCCTCTGAGCCGCCCTGCACACCAGACTAATAAACGCAGTGCTTTTCGAAGTCAATTAATATTGATCTCATGTTTGCACAATGCAGCCCTGTCAATTTATACCTATTCAGGGGAAATGGAATTACTCTGAAATAAAGTCAAGAAGGGACAGGCCTTGTGGGAAAAATGAACAAGCTGGCCCCTCAGGGGAGGCGGGTGTTAAGTGTATAAATAAACACTTACTGTAAGCACTTGACAGCACAGCCAATGTGTTTCGTCTCTTTTCTCTTCCTTTCAGGATGGAAAAAAAATTTACCTGTTCCCATACAATGTTTAGAGTGGAATAGAGTGCCCTACAAAGATACACATAAGAAACAAGTAAAAAAGATTACTTTTCTCTACACTTTTGTGAGCAAAACAAACTGTGAACAAAGTAATAGGGAAAATAACTTGTGTTACAGATCGAGGCACTAAGTAAACCCGTTTCTTAAAGGAATAACAGAATTCCAACACCTTTTTGCTTGCATGCAAAATTAGATCATTTTTTTCCATTCCTATAAAATATACTGCTAATTTTCAAAATTGCACTGAAAAAAATAATGCTGTTTCCCTCCCCATGCCTGCCCTGTCTTCTGTAAGACATTTTAAAATAAGTTTTTCTCTTTTTTATAGAGAAGTTTTAGAGTCAGTTCTTGGGTTCAACTTTTTTTGTGTTTGTGTTGTACTGTATGTGCTGAGTAAAACCACAGAACAATAGAGCTGTTATTGGGGAGAAAAAGTGGCAGACAAACATCTTTTGATAGTTCCACCTTGGCATACTTTGTTAGACATTAATAACACCAAAGGTTCTATGAGTACTCCTCAAAGGACCTTGTAACATACCAGTGTGTGGCTCGATTCCAGATTTGATTCCAGATTCTTGGCTCCTGTGGTCAATGCATCTTTTCTGAGTTGGGGAGCGGTTTTGTATACTCTATACATACTGTACATAAATGCACCAGAAGTATTGAAACACCACAATCACAGCAGATCGCCAGTTGTAACAAAAGCAACTACAGGTGCCTTGACAGCTTTTCTTCATGGCTGCAGCATGTCTGCACATGACAGCTGAATGGAAAGAAAGAAAACCTCCTGGCAAATGTGGAGACTTTAAGAAATGAATGGTTCAGAAGTATCTTGTGTAAAACTGAGAGAAATCTGTGCCTGTATGGCAGGTCCAGCTGTGTGCTTCACTTAACACTGTCAAGCAGAAGGGACACTGTGGCAGGCTGGATGTAGCGAGTACAGTAGTTTCAGCTGACCTGCCTTCTAAATAGGATCACATGAGGTGCTTGTGTGATTAATTAGATAGTTGAAGAAGAGCTGAGAGTCACATTCTCACATGGGGTTCATTTAGATTGGTTTGGTATATTAACGTTCTGGCAGCTGGTGTGTTAGTTTAGAATAAGTCTCTGGTGTTGAACTTTTCTGCTGAATAAAGCCTCTGATGCTCAATATCTTTGCCGTCCATTGTGATTTCCATGTGCTGAGACCTCATGAGCCCTCTTTTTATTTTCTCTGTTCACACGTTTTGCATACTGCTTGCAATTATAGATGCTATAACAAGCATCAGTCCAGTGCAAACAACAGATTTAGAGCCCTAAACATAATTGACTTTAGGCTCCCACTACTGTTTCTGACCAGAGAAAGCCTTCAGGGACTTTCCTGAAGTATCCTTGTGAATCACCATTCAAAGCGTGTACAGTACTTGGCAGGATTGTTCCCTACACTCACACATGTTCTCTTTGACTCGTTCATACCTGAATATGGCTAGAACAAGCCTCCCAGCCACTTTTTTGAAACTCATTCCCTGGAGTTGTTGAATAAACGGATAAAATTAAGATCAATAAACATGCAAAGAACAGTCTAACGGCTTCTGCTTATCTGTCACCTGTACTATACCACTTTATAGTAACACTCTGTTGATTAGTAATTAGTCACCAGATAGCCCACCCACCCCAGCCCATAAAACCACCCACAATTATATTATCAATATCCTGTATACACTGTTGCCTCCTATGAGATAAAGTGACACTATCAACTAAATAGGAAATAAAGTTTTATGAACACTGTATATAATCTGAAGGCAGCTGCTCATAAAATGCCTATTTGGCATGACCACAATTACACTGTGGTCAATTTCTCATAATATCTCAAAATTCCTTTCTCTCTCATACACACAGATGTAATATCAGTGGAAATCTAATAAGAGGACATAAATATTCACCCAACCGATAGCATCTGTTTTAATGTGCTTCTAATAAAATCTTGTGAAGCAGTAATGTGATCTGAACAATTTCCCTGCAGCTGGATTATTTTGTCAGATGTACTCTGCAGCTCACTAGGCTGGACGAAGTGTATTATTAACCTTGATTGGAAGAGATGTGGTTGCTGGGAGCATATGCTGATGAAAATCTTCATCTACAGTATAACGGTCTTTATGAGAGATTCAAGATGAACATCCATGCTCTTTAGGATAATTTGCACATAGAGTGTGTGTATTTACAGTACATAGGGGAGTAAGTCAATAAACTAAATTATCTACTGTATTTCACAGGTGGGGAAGAGAGTATTATTTTTCTACACAGTCTCCATTGAACACCCACTCACTTCTGCTACCTCTTCTCAAGTGGACGAATACCATCATGATAGAATTGAAGTGGGACATATAAATACTGCACATATCCAGCTCTTCAATATTACAACTTAACAAATTTGTGGCAGGTATTAAAATAGCATCTAAAGCAACTGATTTCCTATCCAGGACTAACCTTTGCAAACACACAAACCATAAAACAGGACAAACAAATCAACTTGCGGTGCATATCAAAGGACAGGGCAAACACCCACCAAAATATCACGAAACAGGACAAGCCCTCAAAGAGCTGTAGGCAAAAAGACGGACAAAACAAACTCCATTACATATCAAAAGGAGGACAAGAAGTAATAGCACATGATAGAACAGGACAAGATCGTGAAACAAACGTCTTTCTGAGCCTATATAAGTGTTGGGAAGCCCGTGCAGTGTGTCTGTTCTGAGGTGTGAGCCCCATCAGAATGGAGGCCACCATGCGCCGCACAGAGGAACTTGTTTTTCAGCTGCAATCACACTGCCCACTTTGCCCTCTGGAGCCCGCTTCAGACTGACATCGGCTTGTCCCACGAAGGAAGATCTCCAGGGCCCGGACTTTACTGGCGACAATGACATCCACAGGCTGTGGTCCAGCATTCATAACCTCGCAAAGAGACTGTGCAGGTGGAAGGAAATAAGGATGAAAATCTTCTCCAGCTGTGAAGCCTCTGAAAACACTCTTCCTCGATGCTTGTGTGTGACATATGTCTGCTGGCTCATATCCTCAGGGAACAGTTCCAAAACCTCTTTGAAAGAGCTGCCCGAAACCTACAGTACAGGTGTATAGCCTGCCTGTTGGCAGACAGAGACCTGTGAAAGCCAGCCTCTGGATTGAAATAAACCTCAGGGGTGCAATAGAAACCACAAATGAAAAAAGAATAGAAATCAATTCCAGCTGAAGTCAATAAATGAAGTGCTCTTGTTCACGGTTCTGAGTGTCTCTCCATGGTAATTTGTCAGGGCCCTGGGGAGGAGTGGTAATGAGGGCAAGCCCACTCCGAGATGGACGGCATGAGATGGATGTGAGCTCCATCACGGCTTGCTTTTCACCTGTTTGGGTTGCGTTTCCTGAGTGCAACCATACTCTGCAGCTTTCCGATTTCATCAGCTGTCTTTGTGTAGCATGGCTTAAAACAAGACATTCTCAGAGAGGCACAGGAGCCTGGCCAGATTTGGAAGTCAGCATACTTTTTCCTAGCAGTAGCTCTAGTACTGCCAACAGCAGCTTAGCAAACAGCCTTATCCAGTGCGACTTGCAATATATACAAAGTTTACATGATGATGTGTGAAGTCCCTAAGAAAACAGATAAAGCCCAATGGAATATTTGAATACAATTACAAGAAGACTAGCACACGTCACCTGTTGCTGGCATGCTCATAACCATGTTTATCTGCTTGCATAACAACAGAGTAGTTCCTTCTACAAAGCCCCTCCACAAACTGCAAAGAATGTCTAACTGTTCGAGTGGTGCTTTTTACAGAAAGGCTGGGAGAAAGGAGTGGTCATTTGGCCCATCTAGCCTGTTTAGTTTCTACAAACTAATTGACCCCGAGATCTCACCCAGCCGTTTTTGATGACCCATAGCTACACAGAGTAATTTCCCATTTCAATGACTGTGGGCCTCAGGACTCAGCAGGTAGCCATTCCTAGCATCTTGTAGTCTCCCTCCAGTGCAAACAAGACTGAGAGAAATAGAATCTAATGTGCACCCTCACTGCCCCACCTCACACCAGCTTCTGCATTTGATGTTTAATTATTGGTGAACTTATGGCTTTGAAACAACTGGCTGGCACATTTCTGTAACAGGTAGCAAACAGCAGACAGGACAGAATTGTGAAACAGATCTCCGACTCTATGAAAGGGGTATATTACTGCAGTTTTTCTAATTACGTATAATTAGTATCAGAAGAAAGAAAAGTATATAGGCTCTTAGGAGAATAAAGCACAAGGGCTTTTTCTACTGATTAAGCGTTGTTTGGTTGATGTTTTGATTTTCCTAGCAGACCATGATATGGTTGCATAAGCACTGACACACCTCATTAGTAAGTGAATTACCAAGCAAAAGTGGTGAGGTGATTCAACCCTTTGATCATCAAGCCAGGTGAGCATTATAAAAAATAAAAAGAAGAAAGGAATCAACAGCAGCCAGTTCACAAGAGAAGAACATCTTGCTGTCTAGGATGTTCAAAGCCAGACATTTCTAATCTGGCAGGACATGACAGTGAGCTAGTGACCCTCACAAATAAAAGACAGACCCCTGGGTTGGAGTTGGGTTATCACAAAAGTTGCGTGTGGTGACAAACATCCACATATATAAGAATAAAGTACGGCATTTTAGTTTGAACAGTTTGACATGATTGACTGCGTCATGTGAGCACAAGGATGGAAGAAGGACATAAGGAATAAGTTTCCATGAAAAATGATAAAATCATATCAGAATGTTACACAGCTCCAGTGGGACCATGGTTTTTGTCCATGATGCCTTGCAGAACCTGGTACTGTACATGCATTCCTTCAAACCCATACTCCATCCCAAACCGTGAAGAAACCATCACATTAGGCATTGTCATGTTGTTATCTGTAGCAAAAGAACCATAGGGGTTTTTAGGTAAATGCAGACAGTCACCTAGCAAAGTATACATTTAAACTGAAAGGTTTGCTACAAAGGCAAGTCAAATGCATGGCAACAGTAAGGATTATTAAGTATAGGCTGTGGTGCTGATTACAGAATGTCCTCGGGTTAAAATGCAGAGTATTATACTGTGAGTTTAATTAATAGATGGTCAAGCATATCATCTCCAGAGGGGTCATTTTTATCTGAACTCAACACTAATTATACCACTAGTAGAGTATAAATAACTACCATATGTTGAAGTCCATGATTTTAATTATTCATGTCTCACACAACCTTGAGTTTTCAATATGAATAAAAAAAATGGGGAGCAAGGAACTGTATTTTCCTTTTTTAGAGATAATATTACATTTGCTACCTCAGCAACAGATAATTAGTTAGATGTGACAAGGCAGAGAAGGGTTAAGAAGTACAAGCTATGAAAGCAATTTGTTACAAAAAAGAACAAATCCTCAAAAAAATAATGGCATTCTGTGGGCAAAATATTTTTTTAATGAGAAGCAGATCTGAGGTGTGTAGTTGCTGTGCAAGTAATTTTTAGAACAGCTTTTAACTGAGGCAGCAATTGACTAATTTCACAATCCAAGCATGAAGTTGCATTACATCTTAAACAACTAAGGAATACAGAGACAGAAACATCAGAAATTGCATTCTGTTCTCAAGACGCCTTCCAAGAAACATCTGGACAGAGACGTCTTTGCATGTTGAGACCATTTTGTGACAAAATCTGTCTTACTGCTGTTATAGAAATATTAACTCTTCTACTTGTCGTGTCAAGATTAAGATCAAGATCTCTTGACATTGACACTGAAGAACCTGGTATCTGTTCTGGGTTTTTATCCCTGGCCTCCCTTCTATCATCATATCATGAAACTTACATACAGCACTGGTGTGTCATGTGTGTCTTGACATAATAGATTGAATTAGATAAATCTTCCTAGGAGGTCAGTATCACACCACATACAGTATTCGATGGTATCACTTGCCTTTACGTATGTAGGCCGAGAGGCATTACGATACCTTCTCAATTTAATCCAAACATTGTTCTTGTTGCTGAGGGGAAATTTGTCCAACACAACAATACAGCATATCATTTATCATCAATAAAGAGGTCAGGAGCACATCCCATAAAATATACTATTATATATACTATAATACTATAAAATAAAAGACACTTATAGACTTTAGACTAGATTATTCATAAGTGAAACTGGAGATACACAGTTTTATTACTATTACTCCTCGAGGCACAGAAACCTCTCCCATATGGCTGAAATGCAAATTCACAGTGGAGGAGATGTTCCACAAACTCCATAGTGTCTTCTAAATGGGCTGACCATGTAACATGTCAATATAATAGTACCTTAGGTAACATTTCAGTCTAAGACAAAAGCTGTTTCTCCGTAATGTGCTCTTTGTTTGTCCTTTATTTCCATAATTCCCACTAATGTATCTATACAAACTACTGAGTCAGCGAAGCTCAAGAACATGAAACAAAATAGAAAAGCACCCCAAAATACTAAGGGCTTCATTTCTGTCAAACATATCATGCAGTGCTAAAATGTCCCCTGTATATAAAACTCTGCCTCTGTAGTGCTCTATCAAGATCTGATTTGCATTTATACAGCGCTGTTTATGGTAAAATGTTCCCTAGGGCTGTACCAGAGGACAGCTTGTGTGTTCATGCTTGACAATGTGATATGGAAAACATATTGCTAATGAAGTCAAGTGGTCTATTCAAACCACACTCAAACAAATGGGAAAGTGAGGAGCATATTGTCATATTGTGCACCTCAGAGGGACCTCTATGGAGTGTGACCATGTGGCCACATTTCTGTTCACGATGATGGCATGAGGGGGGCACAGAGGTTAGCATTCCTGACTCGCCAGCTGGCAGCTGACTGGATTCAATGCCTGGGGATGCTGTCTGAGTGGGATTTGTATGGTCTCCCCTTGTCTGCTTGGGTTTCCTGCAGGTGGTCCGGTTTCCTCCCACAGTACAGCGACATTTTGGTAGGTGAACTGGCTTCTGGGAAAGCTGGCCCTGGTGTGTGTGTCTGTTTGTGTGTGCCCTGTGACAGACTGGCATCCCGGCCAGGGTGTATCTCGCCTTGCGCCCTTTGCGTGCCAGGGCCAGTTCCAGCTCTGTGCAACCCTGATGAACTGGATGTTTCTGTTAGAAATTGGATGGATGGATGAAGGCCTGACAGAGCTGCAGGAGGCTGTTCTGTGTTCAGAAGGCCAACATGAAGTCTCGGTGCTCGTGTCTCATAATATCATTATTAATACAGGCAGTTCTTGATTTATGATGCAAAGGCATTCCCGAAAAATGTTGCGTCGATCAAAAATGTGTGAATGAGAAAATTTTATCTTCATGCCTTTTAAATGCGGATGTGGCGGCTCCTTTTCAGAAGAGACTGAAATCACAGTGGAGCTGCCAATAGAGGCCATTGTAGGACTCTAGTTACTGTAAATAGACACACTAGGTGAATATTAGTTAATTGTATAACTGCTGAAGGGGTCAGAAGACACATTCTCACATGGGTGTGACTATATACTGTAGAATATAAACCCAAACTGGGTGTCATTACAATGACAAATGAAATTCCAATACAATGAAATTGGGTTTCTACATAAACAACAATGGCTTTGTATCTTATATTACTGCATCTAGGACCATGTCTCTGGAAGAAAATCTTAGTTATTTCATGACCTTTCTTCTCCTAATGTACCCACTTTTGGACAAGCCAACTAGATTAGGCTGTTGCTATCTCAGAGGAAATGCTCTTGAGATATGTGAGTTCAGTGTTTTATAATTGTGCTATGAAACCTCAAGAAAAGAAACAAACCCCAAAACAATTTAATTTAAACCATTGTGCTGCAGGTGAGGAGGGATCCAGGTGTCTCCTGCATATCACATTGCTGCGAGTTTCTCAGCAAATGAAATCGATGGGGATTTTAATACACAGAGGGTTTTGAGGAACAGAGCAGGGAAATGACTTTGACAGCAGTGCCCTTTCTGACTGATCACCACGGACATGTGGATAAAAATAACAACAGCTATGATTGGGCCTAAAAGGAGACACAGAGGAGCAAGAACAGCCACAGACCTGGGCTGCAGGCAGAGGTGATGATGTTAATCAGAGGCAGTTTGGATCAGCTCTCGAGTTACACTTGAGTTTCATCATCAGTTGCAGTATCATTAACTGTAGAAAAGACTAACACAGTAGAAAAAAAATCAAATGTAGGTTGTATTTCATTTGTACATTTGAGAAAGTATTCAGTCCTAATTAAGGTACCAAGCAGTCTCAGGAAATGCAATCTCACAAAAGTAGACTAACGTTTAACATTTTTTTAAATGCCACTCGTTCCCTTCCTTGGCAGAGTAAAAACGAAACTTGATATCAAAAAACATTATGAGTGAATCGTTATGCAGAATAGTGTTAAACATCACAATATTATTTGACACACTCACCGCAATCCTTTTAAACTGAACTCAATCGTTTACACATGCTCTAACAGTTTCCTGCACAGGAAGTTTCCTCGTTGTGTACAGTAAGTAGTTACTTTGTACGGTTTTAATTTTGCTGACTGATGAAGTCTGTGGATGTTTTGTAATGCAACAAATGACAAGGCTTTCACAGAGATACAGAAATAATTACTGATCTGGCTGTGAATTTTCCAGCTGAGATATTAAGTACACCCCAACCTTCTGAGGGTTACTTTTGTGCCAAATTCATCTCGTGCAGAGTGAAAATGTCATCTCCTATGTGCTGCTTCCTCAAGAGATGACTGGCAGTTTTACAGTGTCTAATAGTGAGATGTCCCATAGGGTTGTGGAATGGCAAACATGGTGTGTTTATTCTTGATAATGTGGTGTGGAAAATATATGACTTTATTCATTGCCACTACTTCACACAACCATGCTGGGGGAAATTATGCATGGTCATTCAACCGCACGGTTCTATTAGAAATCCCCGAGTCTCGTTAAGGGTCCTCCTGCTGAATGTGAAACAGTAAAGTGAAGCCCATTAACACGTGCACTGTATGCACATGCACAAAAATGTTCATTGTGATTATGTAAGTATACGGAAATGGGGCAAAATAGTACCAGTCTATATGTACACCATAATGCGTTTATGGATCTTAATTAATTAATTATTCAGTGAAATTAATTAGAATGTATAGATGTAAACTGTGTGACACGGCCCTGGCTTCAGTTCCAGAGCCTGTACGTTCTCCCCATGTTCATCTGGGTTTCACCAGTTCCCACCCGCAGGTTAGACATACTGATGGGTTAATCAGTTTCTGGGAAACCAGGCCCGGGTGTGAGTGTGTGTGTCTGTGTGTGCTCCCTGCCGTGCGGTAAGAAAATGGGTGGACACCACCTAATGAAACAGAAGAAAGAGAACCCCAATTCTCTTCACATTCAAAGTGATATTCATTCAAATATTGATATTTATTTGAAATATCATTTGAGATGTCTAATTATTAATGGCACAGAGATCCCAATCCATTGATGTTTTTTTTTTTTACATTCAATACACAAAGAAATAAAAAAGAATCGTAAAAAGTGAACTTTCTACTTCATCCAGTCTGGCCTTAATAAAATGCAACAAACGCTGTCAGAACTTTTTTAACTCCAGAGGGGATCTGGGAAACTGGACTGGAATACTCTCCCACTGCCACTTGGTTGGATTGTTTCAGCAGCCTCCTCCCAACACCCAGCCCAGGGGTGCCAGTTGAATTTATCTGCCGAATGCAGACTCCCCTCCTTTAGAATTAATTAATTTCTCCTCTGAGAGAGATTAAGGCTCTCTGGTGATAATGGACTGTGGTGTGGGAGTCATCTGGAGGTACCTCCACATCAAAAAGCCCAGGAGGTCTCCTCCTTTCAGAGTTTGCTCAGACCGGATTACTGAGCAAAGGAGCATACCAATTTGGGTAGAGGATTTTCACACTCTGCTATCTTACATTCTTTAATGCAGAATGTTGAAAAGCATTACCCTTTAGGAAACTGGGATATGTATATATATATCCTATCCATAGAATTATTCTAAACAGCTGCTGTTTATTATGCTATGATATGCTACTTATAATACCTGAACCTGAAGAACCTAAAACTGCAAAGCAAAAAACTGTCAAGAATGTGAAAGATACACAAACATTTTGAAAGCAGTTTATAAATGAGTGCAGACTTTTTTTCTGATTAAATGAAGACATTTTACACAGTGTACAGTATAACGTTATAGCAACTTTCCTGTGGACACGAGGACAAACACCAGCATGTTGAATTGGTAAATTCACTAGAACTACCATGTGCAAGGATGAAAGTACATTCAATAGGCAGAGACTTGCTATTGATATATTTCTTTTAATTTATCAAAAAGTATTTATTACATTTAATTAATTGAACGTATCTTTTTTTTCAGATGAAGAATATTAATACTGTCGTTGATGCTTTCACACTCACAGGAGACCTAGCATGGTGAAGTAAACATCTCTGTTTGATAGGTTTCTTTGCCATGAACTGTTGTACTTGATATAAGTAAACAGTTTACAGCTTACAGTGAGCTAAGTCACTGAACCTTCCTGTGCTTTCACCAAGGTCTTTTTTCTAATGTCTCTGTAGCTGTAGTAGTTCACTCCTTAGTCTCTGGAATTCCTTTTCTTAAAGCACCAAGTACATAATTGATTATTATTACTATTATGTACGGTGGAATAATGTTAGAAGTTACAGTATGTAGTCATTGGAAACTAGGAAGAAATGCGAGACACAACCGAGTTTAGCCTAGACACTGGGTTACCACTCCTTTTCGTTAACATGGGAAAACTTTCATGACCACATGCAAGCAGATCCTGCAGGTATTGACCTGGAAGGCAGGGTATCCTATGGGACAGCACTCCCTGTGGCAATCTCCACGTGTTCGCTTGGGAATTCTTAAGGATTGGGAAGCATGCAGCCTATACGGTAGGTCCTTCAATCTGACCTGGAGCAGGTGTTTCTTCAGCGGTTAACTCCTGAGGTCTGATTTCAAGGAGGTACGTTTATCATTAACAGAGTTAGTTGCTGAGGTGGTGGGGGGAATGTCTAGAATGGATGACTTGTATGGGTGGAAAAGATGAAGAGGCAAATCGGTTCTAAGGCTGAAAACCAGCACTGCGCTGTACACCACAGGATAAGAACAAAGGAAGCAGGTAGCTCTTGCAATTTCAGTTCCAGGGCTTATTATGTAGTCTGAGCCCATCCCTGCTGATAAAGGCACTCTTGAACATTGAATCAAGTGAACTAGGAAAGACCTCTCTGACTAATAATGTGCTTTTAATAGAAATTTGATCTGGAGGCAGATGGAGGCCGTTTGAATCTCACTCAGAGATCACAGCTAAACTTTCCGCGTCATTGAAATGTGAGTGACGGCCACGCACAGTGACTAATGATGCAGGCTTGCCGGCATCTGTTTTGAGCGGTTCATTGAACCTAATAAAGTCCTGTGTACCGTAGGCAATCAGGCTGAGCTGCAGTTCAATGTGGGCTCCAGAGCTCGCTTTCGCTGTCTCATGTAAGTGCACACACGGCTCATTTGCTGGAATGGAATATAAGAGACCCATCCTCTCAGCTTTTAAAGTCTCCCAGCATACTGTACATATTTACAGGTATTTACTGTACATATGCACATACTCTGACTTGTTAAAAAATTGCTATTGCTAAAAAGCTTTTAAATAAATGTGTTTGGCCAAACTTGCAATTAGTCAATTAGGAATATCCACCCTGTTCCTGTCACAGAGATTCTTACTTTGAAGTGTTCAGTCTTTTCAGTCATCTTAGAGGAGTTCAGTGAGCTTCACCCTACTAGCTCCTCAGCCAAGCACAGACACCCAATGTCTGAATTCCCCTATTTTCTCTCGTACTGAGCAGTATTACTGCTGACACAACACACCATCAGACGAGTAAAAATAACCTGACTCATGCCAGTCTAATCTGAGCTCACGTTCCCTACTAGTGGATGAACAGCCCCACGTTTGGCACTGACATCAAAGGACCAGCGAGGTTGCTGTGAATGCCCGACTGCAACAAGCCAGGTATCCCTGCGGCCACTTTTTCCAGCTCCTACCTTCAAACCCCGAGAGCCACTGATCGACTGCAGTTTCCCTGCTGCTGTGTTGGGCAGAAGCCAGTGAGGAAACATGGCAGACTCTTCTGGATATCCACATAATGACACAACTGGGATTCCTCTTGCGTGGGGCTCATCTGCACTGGCTCACAACAGACTTAAACATCTCACTCGCTGTCATGCCACAAAAAATAGAATGTACTTCTGTGCATGTTTCATGAGCAACGATCCAAAACATGGACTCTTCTTACCTCACTTAAATGCAGAACCGATGTGGTATGTGCCAACGAGATTTCAAATTTCATGAAAAATTGTGCTGTTTAGTACTCCAACTAAGATATTGTAGAATTTAGCATGGATGACACCGAGGTCTTTAAAGCTAAAATTCTTCTCAGCAGTTTCCTTGAACAGCGACCTTGCCAAGAGAAAAGTTTTTAATTGATACTGTAAGATTGTTATTGCTGTTACATAAGCTTTAGGCTGTAGTAATACCACGGATGTAGTAGCAGATGGATTCCTGTGAAGGTTGCTCCAAGGGATTTTTTCATACGTAGACACGCTAGCAATGTGTGAATGTAAACCGCACCTGTACAGTGTAAGTGACGTCTCCAGCAGGTCTGTAACAAGCAATTAGGGCTCCTGTTAACCCTCATTAGGGGCCCAGGATGGGACACCTGTGATTCACATGCAACATCTTTACCTCTTCCCACCCAGAGCCCCGCAAGGATGGCCGGCATCACACTGACAACAGACCTCTTCACCCACATGCCTCAACAGGAGAATCTCAGAACAACCCAGCCCCCCTGCTTGCTCCTTAAACACACACACCAGCACCCCGACCCCCTGTGAAATCACTGCTTACAAGCAGCTTCATTATTCACCTCTGAATCATTATTACCTGATTAAGGGTGATTAAGAGAAGATCATTAGCAGCTGCACGTTCTGTCACTAATGATTACGATGATGGACGCGCTAGATGGAGATCCATAGAGCTCTGCTGAGAGCCGCTGGCCACTTAATGACTTGGGAAGCATTGTCTGAGACACCTCGGGCACTGAATTTCAAAAGCTTAAGCAGAAACATGTTTCACCTGTAAACGGTTCCACATTCCAAAATTACCATACCTGCACACGAAGAGGAACATTGTGGGCCTTGAACATGGAGGTGAAGCTGGGGACCAATTTGCACAACACAGTTCTCCTGTGGGGCTTCAGTATAAAAATAAAAATCCAAACTTAAAAAAACATGTATACTTTATACAATAATTCATAAAAACTGTTGGCATGAAGATTAATCGTCAGCTCCCATCCTGACCCACTTAACTTAATAGCCTCCCTTTTGTTTTCTGGTATGAGCATCATCTACTTTTTATCCTCTGAAAGCTTTATCTTACACAATAAGGGTGATCTACAATACAAAATCTATTTTAATAGTTTGCTGACAATGCTAATAAGGACCTGCCGCTCGGTGTTAGAGGTCGCAGTGAATGCACTTATTGTATTATTTTTGTACAGTTGCTTGAGAAACCTGATAGATAGATACTGTACCCACTATGGCACTACAGTACTAACTCAGTAAGGTGCGGAAAGTGAAATTGTATATCTATACCTGTATATACCTGTATATATTAATACCTGTATATCTATACCTGTATATATTAATACCTGTATATCTATACCTGTATATACTAATACCTGTAATCTGCAGGTGCAGAAATGTGTAGGCCAAAATAAATACTTGGGGTAAAACTCTCGAATAGTGTGTGCAAATTGCTAAGAAGTACTACAGATAGACAGGATACCAGCTGCAGCTGCCCACTCTCTGAATTCCTGCAAAATGTATTCAGAACTAAGTCCAGGCCATCCCTGCTGTTGTTTCGTAACAGTAACATTTCTTGTAGGGTCTTCAGAAAAACCACACTAATTAACTGAAAATTAATTTGTGGCCAAACCAGTACTCTTGCCTGCTAATATTCTTTGGACCTAATCTGGAATTTGCAGACTTCTTGAAAATCAGGATACAAACTATTAAACTGGAAGGTTAATGGAGATGTTTTACGGAAACAAAAAGAAAAAAAAAATACCATTCGGCTGAGATAAATGTTAAAGAGCTTGCCTGCAGGGCATTACTGATGTCCCATTTCATGTACGCATTCCATTTCCCACTGCTTATTCCATACTTGAATTGGCTTAGAAAAGATAAGTATAGGTCACACATATATTGGATCTGGATTTCTAAGTAATTGCATGTTTATTTACAAAGCTCATTATTTCTGTGAATAGCTCTTTGCTGCACCACACACAATAGCAGGGTATGAGAAAAGTCTCTGTGATCTTGTGTATTTAATGATATAAATAAAAATCAGCGTTTGTACCTTGACAGGAAACAGTTTTACACTATGTATAAGTATGCTGGCATGAAATATTCCTGTGAAAATACTAAAAAGGAAATATTTAGGGCTGATAATTGAGATTTATCTTCGTTTTGACTGTTTGTGAAATGCTGAATGCAAGACCTGAATATTTCTTAGAGCTTGTTACTACACGATTTTCCAGTTTTTTTTCTTCACTTAGTCCTCTAAATTCCAGATGGAACTCAGAGTTTTCATGTTTCGTTTTAATTTCGAGAGCAGGAAGGATCTCTAGCGACGGTCTTGAGACTGCCTGACACCCCCAACCAGCTAGTCTGTTTGGTCACCCAAATTGACCTGTATTTAACAATTATGGAGGGAATGATTAATGTAGAACATAAATTGTTCAGTTAAGGGAACTCTGTCGCTTTAGGAGCTGAAGAGTGTTCGGATATTTGTTCCATATGATTTCTAGATTACTGAGTTGATCACGTCGCTTGTTTAACTGTTTACAGGTCTTTAAAATTGATTAACTCAATGAGTATCTGTAAAACCTGCCTGATGGGGGCTCTCCTGCAAGAGTAACATTCGAGGTTCCTTCTCAAGAGAAAGAGTTTGATTTTAGCTGACGTATCCTTGCAGATATCCTGATTTTAAAATACCATATCTATAAAACCAATGAGGCTCAAATTGTTGGCTGTGCCTCCTCTGAAACACTCAAAAAATGAAGAATTTCACAGAGCAGAAATTTCTGAGCTCGATTCTTCATACCGCAAGTAGTTAGATAAAATTGTAGAGCATAACCAATGAAATAACTACAACTGGTATAATTATAATTGATGCATAACATGGCTATATTTTATTTCAGCTTGTGGCAAGGAATAAGCCATACACATGAACCTCCACAATGTTAAGACAAGTTAGCAAAATTAGAGAAGATTTGCATTACTATTTGCAGAAGCAAAAGACACGTGGTGCCATGACAAACGAACTATCATACCACATTTCCAATCCTCCTGCGCAGCCAGTAGCTTATAGTCATTGCAATGCAATCTGTTTTTCTAAACTCATAACAATAAGCAGAAGAAATGGCTCCCAGCATTCAACGATGACAACGCAGTCTTTGCAAAAATCATGCTTTGCAAATGGCAGAGGAGACACCATCTTCAGCAGAATACTCAGACACAGCACAAAGCAGAAGCGCTGAGACACAGGCGAGTACAGTCCTTCACTAAAGAAACAGGGAGAGGGTGAAGGACTGGCACTTAATTTGCAACAACTTTCAGAATTATTAATTCCATATAAAATCTGTACCGGCTTAATGACCTAAATGTGCTCACACAACCCACAGTGCTCTGAAATACTCATCGTAAGAAGCATATGCAGACACAGCAACAATCTCAGATAATCACTGCAGGATTTTAACATGTTGGCAATCTTACAGAAAACATACACATGCCAGGGCTTTTGAGTGAAGAAAAATAGCTGTAGCTGTCTTTTGTGTGGATCCCATTAAGTCCGGCCAGGACAGCTGTACTGAAAACAGCCAGGAAGACCAATGTCTTCCACCAAGCAAAGCTCAGACAGGCAAGCTAACTAAGCTCCTGTAAAGCAAATCCAAAAATCTCAATTGTTCCCTCCTCTCCTTTTTAATTAAAATTCCCAGCATCAAATTTCAAAGCGCTTTCAACTAAAGAAGAGACAGCTGGATTAAAATATCAAATGACACCTTACCTCTTGGTAGTGTCCGGGCGTTTCAGGATGCCATTGCGAAGGAATTCTGTGAAAAAACAAAAGGAAAATATGAACATGCAAAACTGCACATCAGAACTAAATCACAGATGTTGGACTCACTTTTCTGTCTGCCTGGGGGTGAAACAGAATTCCAGGTTTGTTTGGGGCAGTTCTGGACAGCTTCTGTTGGATAGCAGCAATGCTATATGTAGTGTGTATTTTATTTTCGTCCCTGCATTTTGTACCTGGTTGGTAAGACTTCCATTTAGTTCCCTAAACCATTCTCTCAGAGAGGATGGTTCCAAGCGGCCCAAACATTCAAGGTGCTCGTTCAGAATCCAGGCTGACCGTTATGCTCTTGAATTGCACCTGGGCCATGCAATGAGCCAACACTGACACTGACTCCCGAAGAGGCAGGGTGCCCCTCCAGTGGACATGAGTCAGCCAGAGTTCTCAGTGACCATTGTGAGACACGCCCGTTCCTCCGACTGGTGCTCTCTCCTACTGTATGTGTCTCTCTGGAACGCGCGCGCATCAGAAGATAAAGGACAGATGAGCACGCCAGCCGGAGCTTGTCTGTTAATGCTCATTCTCCCCACAACACACAAAGGCTGCAGTAAAAAGCCATTTCTAAACAAGTGCAAAGCAAACCACAACCTTTTATAAACCTGGGTGCACAGAACACAGAAAATGACATTAACACTGGCTGTTTTAGATAAAAAGGAAAACTCATCACTGCTCATGCAGGACAGTTCAGAGAACAGCTGGGGGAAACAATTAGTTTTGCTGCATGGCTAAGTGGTGAAGAATATCAGCACAGTTAGCTACAGTACATACCTGCATTTGCTATTTGTAAAGAACAAGGTTAAATACAAAGTTAGACTACTAACAGATTTGTATGGTTGGTCATATCGCATTGCAGAGTTAAGGAATTGTTTTCCAAAACTGAGTGAAATTAAAAAAGTGTTAGGAAAATGCTAATGCAAAAGGTTGGTCATATCGCATTGCAGAGTTAAGGAATTGTTTTCCAAAACTGAGTGAAATTAAAAAAGTGTTTGGAAAATGCTTTCTATTGGGTAAACTCTCTCAATTTTGTCATTTCAGGTGGAAACAGAACCATAAATGGGGCAAAAATTGGGTGGGTCTCTTAACCCTAAACTTAGTTTGGCCTGAAACGTGTTCTCATTTAAATACCTTTTCTAACGGCATTTTTCAAGTGAATGAAAATGTGTGGTGACTAGGGGTAATTTTTTTAGTACATTTTGCACTTAAGTGGTTGCAGATTCTTTGTGTTGTTTATATGTTCTATAAACGACAGGGGGCTTGTTTAATACAACAGCCACCTTTTATAATCAGCATGGATTAACAAGGTTACGCATGAATTTAAAAGTGATTTCTGTCAGGAGTCACGAAACTCAACACAAATGCAAACAGCACTTGTGTCATTTTCTGCAATTACTCCTAAGACTCCCTTCATCAGGGGGATGGTGTGCTGCCACATTCAAGTGCAAACAACACAATCAGAGTTTCCTTTGTCCACGATGCACAGCGGTCTTGAAAGATTCCCACTGAGAAATCTGCTCCTTCAACCCTAGAGTGTTTTTTTTATTTAAACCTGTTTAATGCTTTTATACACACTGAGGTAATTACTTACCTCAATCAAAATAAGAAAAACAAATATAAATTTGGGAGGGGGTGAAAAATCTTAAAACTGATTTTAAAAAATCACTGGAATATAATGTCTGTTTAATGAGAATGTCTAGGCTGCTTTAAAAAAATGTATTAAACTTACTTAATCGTGTGAAAATGGAGTTCAGTGAAATGCAATGTTCTGGTGGAATTTACTGCAACATAAAAACAGTATGTTGTTAAAGGTATTTGCCAGTTAATGAATGATAATGAGAAACACATAAGTGCTCGTAAATGGAGGTATACCAGAGTAAATGGATCTCTGGTATACCTAAAGTATAGGTTAGGACATTTCAGTTACACAGAGAGAATGCATAATCAAATACCCACAAGAATACTAGAGGACTGGCCTCACCTGTATGAACCCACTATTCCCATATAAGCGTTCGGGGAGTGGACGGTCATGGTCTGCTCACAGGAGTCAGACCCTCACTGTCAGGTGTAGCAGGAGACTCTAGGCGTGGTCTCAGAGGAGTCAGACCCTCACTGTCAGGTGTAGCAGGAGACTCCAGGCGTGGTCTCAGAGGAGTCAGACCCTCACTGTCAGGAGTAGCAGGAGACTCCAGGCGTGGTCTCAGAGGAGTCAGACCCTCACTGTCAGGAGTAGCAGGAGACTCCAGGCGTGGTCTCAGAGGAGTCAGACCCTCACTGTCAGGTGTAGCAGGAGACTCTAGGCGTGGTCTCACAGGAGTCAGACCCTCACTGTCAGGTGTAGCAGGAGACTCCAGGCTTGGTCTCAGAGGAGTCAGACCCTCACTGTCAGGAGTAGCAGGAGACTCTAGGCATGGTCTCAGAGGAGTCAGACCCTCACTGTCAGGTGTAGCAGTAGACTCCGGGCGTGGTCTCAGAGGAGTCAGACCCTCACTGTCAGGTGTAGCAGGAGAATCTAGGCGTGGTCTCACAGGAGTCAGACCCTCACTGTCAGGAGTAGCAGGAGACTCTAGGCGTGGTCTCAGAGGAGTCAGACCCTCACTGTCAGGAGCAGCAGTGAGTAACACAGTCTCACAGGGGGTCCAGTTGAGTCCTAGGGGTCAGTGGCAATGAACGGAAAGCAGCATACTAATTGGAGTTCAGCCTGTGGTCAGCATGCAGCTCTAAACTAATGTGCTCCATTAAGACCTACTGCAGAGTACGTGGCAGCTGAAATCCGTCCACAGCTCCGTACTAAACCAGTTCTTAAACACACAACACACTGCACCCAAAGTTACAGCTGCTACCCTCTAGAGGTCACTGAAGCAGGGGATAAACTTACATCACTTCTTCATATGGTTTAAGCAACTTAGCAGCGGACTAAGCAGAACACTGGATCACATTAGAGGATATCTGAACATAGTGGAAATAACATTTATGTTTAAAAGTGTCATTTATTACTAATGAAGTTCAATGTCTATCTTTATGCGTAGCTACTGTATATTACAGCTAATGCATGTAAAAAGTGAGTTTTCACATATCCGGGGGAATGAAAAGAACTGAAACCAAGGAAATACATATCTAAAAGGGGAGTAAGTCCTAAATGTGTTTAGTCACATATGGGTGTCAATTAAAAATATTATTTGTATATTTTATTGTGATGGGACTCTACACTTCTCAGTAGTTCTCATGGGAAAGCAGGGATTTTGAGGAATTGGAAGTACAGGGAATAGATTGTGTAGGCAAATGTAAGGGTATGTTAAAGAAAAAACACTTTTACGTGAATTGCAAGAAACAGTAGTTCATGGTGAATAAGTGAGTGAGCATAAGTGCATAACCTTTATAGACTTTTAGATACAAATGTAGCCTATTAATAAAAAAATAGGCATGTTCTCTTATTCATCTGAAGTATTTCTGTAAGAATCTATATCATTTATCAATGGAAATAAAAGCTGCTGTGATATGATACATGTTCAAACTCAAATGCACAGCTGCTGTACTCGTTTGTCTTGTGACTAATTGCAGTCAGTTCGGTTGTAGTTGCATACACTTATTTTGGCATAAATGCGGAACTTAAATTGTCAGGGACATTCAGTTATACAGTTCAGACCATTAATTAATACTGATCAGATTAATTGATGTGTTCAGATTCAGAGCCCCTGCAGCCCATGCTAATTAGGACACCAGCAATGCTGAGCCCTTAGGACTGTACCAAGCACAAACTCATCTGGTCTCCAACTTTGTTCTGCATGTTTTTTCTTTGCAATTGAGCTCAAAGCTGGGGATGAGCTCCAGCTAGCACTGGTTTAACTAGTCCACGTTTATCACACTGCTGTGTGCTAAATCCAAAACTTCTTTGCAATTGACCCTAGATGCTGGCTCAGAGGAGCCAGTGCCTCAGTGCCACGGGGTCAGTGAGTCCTAATATAATCATTGCTTTTACTGTATATACAGTATAAGCACTTTAGAGAGCTAGGGGCCTGGATTCAATTCCACACCTGCAGTGTTATCTGTGTGGAGCGTGCACGTTCTTTCTGTGCTCACATGGGTTTCCTCCAGGTGCTCTGGCTTCCTCCTACCATCCAAAGACATACTGGCACTGTAGGAGAACTGTCTTCTGGGAAAACCGGCCCTGGAGGAGGTGTGTGCGTGGGTGTGTCTGTCTGACCTGTGATGGACTGGCGTTCCATCCAGGGTGCGCCTGTTGTCACCTGGGATAGGCTCTGTCTCCCCCATGAGCCTGTACTGGGTAAAGTGTCTAGAAAATGGACGGACGGATTGTAAAGGAAAGATCAAACGAACCCTTGCCTGACTCGCTATTTGCTTTTTGAGGGGAACAAGGAAGCACAAGCTGAACAGGCTGGAGCCTCACCGATGGACAAAGAGAATTGCCTGCAGTTTCTTTCGTCGAGCAGCCAGAGCCTAATGGCCAATAATTCCATTTGCCAATTAACCTTCACAATCAGCTCTTTCTGACTCACTGAGCAATCTGTGCTGCCAATTTTCTTTCATCTGTCACCTCCACACGTCCAGATGAGACCCGACAGGAAACCCAGAGTGTCTATAGAAGAAGGTCAGACGTCACCCTGTCCCCACACGGGCTAGCCGCACGGGTCCAGGAAAATTAAATTACATTCATGGAAATTGTTCTGTTAATGCTCTTCACACACTGACGAATACTGAACACCAAGGAAATGAACAGTATATACAGATAGGATTTCATATGCAGCACTGACCAAGAACCAACTTCTCAGGCTGTCAACCACCCTCATGAGAGAAAACATTGATTAAAGATGGGCCGGTTGCCCAAAGTGTGGAATATTAATGCCGTGATATATGAAAAAGTAAGTTATTAATTACAGGTTGTTCATTTTGAAAATGTGATGAAAGCAGTTCAGGCTAGGCAATCTACCAAAAAATATTTATCAGCGTGCTTTAGCTTAGTATGGCTTCTATGTATGATTCTGTCTGATTAATGAAATGGATGTATAAAAATGAAAAAAAAAATTGACTGGGTAACTAGTGAGCACACAGGATCCCAACAAACAAACAAAATTGCAAAATTGTTTGAATAAATCAAACTGGAAGTTTCTACTCATCTTGTTATTATTCTTTATATTCTGTATGATATTCCCTATGCTGTATGTACAGTAAGTACAGTATGTGCACCTTCAGCAGTGCTTTTCCATTCATACTATCCTTTCAAAATTAAGCACTGGAAAGCAGTCACAGAGATATGAAAGAAACATCATAATCGCTCATAATAAATTTATAAAATAATAATCTTACACCAGGGGTCTTCAGCTCAGCTTCATGTAGGCTACAGTTACCAATAAATCACTTTGCAATCTAGCTAAAAGCACAAAAACCCAAAGTCCTTCAGGAATTGAGTCAGACACCCCTGTCATTTTCTACACGATACTAATATCTTTCACGCCTCTTTCAGCGAGCGGAACGCTTCTCCTATGCTCCTTTTCGCTGAATAGCTAATAAGGATATAAGCATGGCCTGCAGATTTAAGAAAACTCAGTTCCTTAATTAAAACTTCTGTAATAACTGCTAGGCCTAAGTGTAGTTGGGTTTGATTATTTTCACACCTGACTGAAGTATTAACTAGGTCAAGGTGGTCCAACTGCAGTCCTGGAGGGCTGGAGCTCCTGCAAGGTTTCATTCCAACTCATCTGTGGATGGCCTGAATTAGTTCATTATTGACTTAATTGGATGAACACGTCCCAGCCTTTCAGGTGCTGCTAATTAAAACAGAACTGGAAGAGCTGTAGCCCCTCCAGTGTGCAGAGGACCACACTTAGCGGGGTGTCTGTGTCTGTTTTCATTAAAAACACTTTCTCAGCATTTTTAATGTGTGGGTTCAGACTGCAGATACAAATGAGAGGAGACGCTTTGACCCACTGTGCTCATTTGATTCTATATTGCTACAGTCCCCATAGACAACACCAGTTGTATTTGAAACACAGTAACCTCCCTCCACACCAGCACGTGAATGTTTGAATTCACCCCTCTGACCTCCACATCTTTCACTTGGGAAAAACACCCATGCAAAAATGAGGAATAACATGCAAACTCCACACTTACAGGCATCCCAGAATGGACTCATACCAAAGACCTAGAAGCTTGAAGCTGCAGGGGTGACCACGCTGCTGAAAACTGACAGTCCAGAATGTGAAATCTGACAAACGGGACAAGCAATGCTATAGGGAACTTAACATAAACAAAAGTGTTTAGTATTCTGCCTGATGGGAAATGTGCACAAAAAGGCACAACTAAATCAAGAAGAAAATGAAATACAAAGACAATTCTTTATGGACGTATTTCTTTTGGGAAAATGTTAAGAAAAAATCTGTAGCCTTGGTAAAATCGATTACGTTGCTTTCAGAAGTCCAAGGGTTACTTGTGACCCTCAAGGCTGCAGTATCTTACCACAACCATAGGTGAACAGATGTTTAAAAAAACTTACAAAAAGTACAGTGATATTTTTTTATCACACCAAGATGTAATTTGTTGGGGGTGAATGTGAAATCACACAGTCTCAGTAGAACATCTCAGGAGACAATCTGGAATTGAAATGAAATCCTTTATTAGATTTTCTTTGCACAAATTTACATGGGTTACATAAGTAAAAAAGTCACAGCAAGGAACCCAAGACCAGCAAAGTAAATAGAAAAGCAATCTAGAGACGATTAACTAATTTCATTTAATTGCTTTATGTCCTCTAGGAAAATAATTAAAAGCAGAATACATTTCAGAAAGATAAACAGGTTGGGAGACTTTTCTCTGTGCCATTAAAAAATAATTATCTTGCCATTTGCTTTTTAATTACCTTTGCAATTGCACTCAAGCCTTGCCCTCTAACATATTCTCAAATCCGTGCATTGTGGTAAGTTTTCAAATTTGCCAGAGAGGGAAAAGGGGAATTTATTCTGTTAATTATCTTGTTCTGAAACTTAACTATATGAGAATTTTAAGCTGATAAACTGAATTCAGTCCCTGTGCCTTCGTACTGCAGCCCTGCCTTCTAATCTTGACCAACTCAACTCACTGCAGATGAACGTAGTCCAGCACACTAACACTGGGCTACTGAACACACCTGAGCTCAGCACTCCAACACTGGGTTACTGAACACACCTCAGCCCAGCACTCAACGCTGGGCTATTGAACACACCAGAGCCCAACACTCCAACACCAACAATTGGCTACTCAAATACATTGTTTTTTATAATTGTCTCAACTGCCCCTTCACAGGATAACATGATTTAAAAAACATCTTTCTATCATTGACTTTAAGAAGCCTAGAACAGCTTAAGCTACTGAAGTGAGGTCCATTCAGTACCTTTAAATTATTGCGAATATGACTTCTACGGTCCTAGAAAACAGTTAAAAAGGAAGAATTGGTCACAGTGCACGGTTTTTGTTTCTTATCTAACAGCAACAAACTATGCAAGTATTCATTAAACATTAAAAATGGAACTGAATTTAAAATAAACACAACAAATGAATCATTCGGACGCTATTAGCTCTCACATTACCTGAAAAGTGAATGCACTTTCGAGTGCTGTGCACTTAAAGCAGAGCTTTAATGGAGATCGTTTAGCCATGGCTGCCTGGGATAAATATTTAGGTGCCAAGGAGCTATGACTCACAGCAAAGTGACAGCTCTCCAACAGTTTCGGGTAGGCCTCATGATTGCCTCCATTTTCCTCCCCTCTCGACAACTCAAAAGCAATAACAAAATCCAATTAAGCTCATAAAATATATTCTATGTACCCTGCATGTATATATGAGCATGTACTGTACTTACACAAACTCAGCACTGCCACTTTGCAAGTGCACCATTAATTCATAAAGGATACTGCAATTAAACCTGATTTATTAAATTCATTAAATGCATTTACTGTAGAATGAATCTCATTTGTACAAAAGTTTGTCTTCTAACACATTTTAAATGGTGTCTTTTTTGTATTTCAATACTTTGAATTCTGCAATATCTGGTTATGGGCTTTATATTACTTTATTTTGTGTAATGATAGGGAAGAAAACTACAGTTATTTTCTCTCATTAAATATGATTGGTGTTTATGTTTGTTTTTTTTTACTTTGTGTGATCAATCGTCCCTCTTAGCACAGTGGATAATGTTAATGATCTAATTATCTCTGGAAAGAGAATAAATCGATTAAACTTTCCACAAGGAGAGCTCTGAACGTCTAATCAGGTTCAGGTCTCCTCAGCGAGGCACTAAGGCTAAAACCACCGCAATCTGCCCTTCTTTTATGTGTCTGTGCCAAAAACACAGCAGCCTCACAAGTAGTACAGTTCAATGTGCATAATGCTGTTATTGCTTACCTCAGAATAAATAAAATAGAAAAAAAGAAAGTTTTGTAACACACGCACTGAATTTATTTTAAACTAGATCTTGCATTTGATAAAGATCAAGGTACTGATTACATTGCATAGCTTTCAAAATTTCAAGACAGCAGTGATAAAAATATTCAATTTTTGTAACAGAATTTACTCCCTTTTTTCAAGGTGCTTTTTTCATTTTTGCCTTTATACGATCTACATATATATGTAAATGATAAGATACACAAAAAGACAGAAGACAGAAATGTAAATGTAAAAAAACATAGACAATATTGAATCTAGATAAATACTAAATTCAAATGTACAGATTAGTATAAGGGTAATTTAGGACCCGTCAGGACAACGTACTGCAGCTAAATCTGACCAGTGAAATCAACATTTACTGTATGTAGTTTCTTACAAACATAAGGAGTATTTTAAGAGCAAGCAGTCACGAGCAGAACTACAGGAATGCAAGTATTAATTAACTCTGGTGGTTACACAACTTTAGAAAGCAGAACTGTTAAAAAAGACCTCTAATTCCATGTTGGAAGATGTACTTATTAATAAAAGTTAAAAGCTCCTCCTACACATTTAAAAGTTGTTCCCTCTGAGACAGATCAATAGACATTGTGACAGAATTTAGGACAAAGAAGTAGTCAATGTCTGTTATGAATCAGGGATATGGTATACTGCATTCTTTATTTCCTGTACCTTTCCCCATTTTATTTGTAGTGGAAAGAGCTTATCAGAAAGGGGCTTTTACCAATGGCTCATAGGATAATGATGGCCCATTTAAGGATTTTCTACTTGAAATGAGCACCCGTGTGTCAGTGAAGGTCAGGCCCTGGGCCTGGATGGTTGGAATTGCTTATATTCAGAAAAAAAATAATATATGTTTTGTGATTTGGGAAAATCTTTGGTGGTAATGAAACAGTAGAACCTTGATTTTGCAATACGTGCACACAGGTGTTCAGATATCAAGGTGTGTCAGATACAAAAGGTTGTAGGAGCGTGGAACAAGGTACCCAGCCATAATGTTGAAGCCAGTACCTTGATCTCTTTAAAGCAACATCAGAATGAGAATCTCAGATCAGTTAGCTACCAACTGCTATGGGGCTGGGTGGGTTAAGTGGCAGCCGTTTGTTTTTCACCTTTCCAATGGATGGTCATCTGTTATCACCTCGCTCTCCAGCTTGTCTGGGGCAAGCCGGGCATCTGCCACTTAGCTCACAGGATCAATAAAGGATTCTAGCTATCTTCATTATCGCCCAATGCAACTGAGTTAATCCAGAAAACTGCTCACTTGCACTGAGTGCAGAGGCATTTCACACATTGTCTTTGCTGGAAAGATCATTTTATATTTTTTTGTGTGCTTTGTGCCTTCTGCATCTCATACTGTACATTCAGGTTTTTTTTAAAAAAACTGTTAGAATACCAACCTAACCAACCAGGAGGCTGTCCTGCTCCACTCCTTCCTCACAACGCACACCAAGAAATCCCAACCTCCAGTCATTTGACTTTGGTCACAAGCTCACACTGCCTTCCCTCAGTCTCTCAGCTAGAACTAGCAGTCCACACCACTCCTCTCATCCCTCTCTCCCATTCCTGGAGCTCCAGCCTCTCATCCACACCGTCTCCCTCTATCAGCTGTAACCATTGATGTGCACAGTGTCCAGGCCGCTGTCCCGGCCCCTCAGCGCAGACCACTCTCCAAGCCCAGCAGCAAGGCCACCCTATCTCCTGTCCTTTAGCAGAACTCACCTCCGCTGAGACTCCATCCGAAACCAGAGAGCGGAGGCGTCTCTTACAGTATTTGCACATCAGGCAAACACTTTCTGGGTTTACAGCAGGGCACTGATGTGAAAACGTAGATGACTTCCACAACATTAATGAACGTATTTTATCCTTTTTAAAGCAAGGGATAAAACAAAAGAGTGCGTTAATTGGAAAGCTTTTTGTATAAAAAAAGATCCAGCCTTGTCTTTAACACAATTCTTTGTCTCTGTCTTTGTCTTTGAAACATATCAAAAGAGCCAATTATAATTAGTTTTTATCAGTGCCTTAACCACCACGTTTGAACCCCCTGACGATAGCTGGCGCTCTGATTGTATCATCCACCTTTGCTCTGAGAAAGAGAAATAAAAAACTCTACATCTCACCACCCGCTGCCCTGATCACATGCCCGCTGGGCAGAATTACAGATCCGGCAGATGGTGGCTTTAAGAGAAAGGGCTACAGGGTAGACACTCACCACCACTCTACAGAGCGAAACACAGACAACATGCTCTCAAAAAATTCTGTGCACATGGGAACACACACAGACCAGGAAACAGCCTATTGGAGGAAAGGTCTTCAAACAACATCACGCCCAGCTATGAGGTGAAAGCTGCTTCCACCCCAGACAAAGCCGGGCCTTCTCCCTCCCTAATCTTCACCTTCCTCATTTCATTCTCCAAGTTAGTTTTTCAAAATATCTAAACCGTACATAGAGGATATAGGGTAGGGATCTTCACATGGCACACATATGTCATGGGACACAACAGCACCAAGCACAACAAGGTGCAGACAAACACCTCTGGTACCAGCATCTGGTAGACTTTGCTGCTGACATGGCCTGACACTGTAGGTTATATAGAAGGCAGGCGATCAGCTACTGAGAGACAGTTACACCTGATGATTTGTCTACAAACTCAGTCCTTATTAAACTGATTAAAAACCAAAAACAATTACAATATTGTGCAAAAATCTTAGGTACAATCAGAAGTTATGATTAACTACGATAGTAAGTAGATTAACAATTCTTTTAAAGTCCCTGCTAGTGTTTTCTTCTATTTAAACAGCTCAGAGTTTTTAATGCAGCTCATTTTGGCCAACGAGAGAGTCTGCAATCTTCAATTCACACTAATTAGGTACATGAGCAGCACATAACACGTCTTGTAGCGGCTAATCTATCACTTTCACTCTTTCTCAGGTGATCCCCATCATTAACACCTGTTCCTCTCTTCGTAAAGCTAGTACACTGGTGTCCAAATACAGATCCATTACCTTACAACACATCCTCTACAATTTCAGTACAAAATTATCTGATTTGTTTTTGCTCAGAAAAAGAAAACGTAAAGATAAAAGAGAGAAAGATCGTGTGAAATGCCTGAAACGTTTACACAGCAGTAGTTTATGTCTTGAATGCCCTGTTTAACACGGCTACTTTTGCACAAAATTCACTTCGAGCGATGGGGTTGAGTCAGCTGGGAGATACATGCACAGCAAATCAAAATGGCTCACTCATTTCCTCCTGCAAGCCTTACACTTTCCTCTCAACAAGATGCTTCAGGCAGGAAGAGATCTCTTTCTGCCTGGCGGAGACAGCTTTTCTCCCAATTACTTGGGGGCAAAAATAGGAGTGCTCTACTGAAGTGCTGCCCACCTAACAGTTGTGTCTTTGTTAATTGCAAGCAGCATTTGGGTGATCAGAAAAAAAAAAAACATGTATACACTGGAGAGAACAAAGCTATGATAAATAAATGAGATCAGTCAGGCGGGTGTATCCCCAACCTACATGTTCCTTTGAACACCAAGAGATCGGATATAAAATGCCAATCACTTCCCGTTTTGCAGTTATCTTTACCAGAACTAACACCAAGAGCAAACACACCTAGAGCACCGAGGCATTACGCAGGGCGATGTAGACAAATCTGCAGGCTTAGATTTATGCCATGCATGAGAAATGCGGACAAATTCATTATCACCGCAGTTACAATTGCAAATTAACTGCAGAACGGTTATTTACATACTGTATACTAGTTGCTGGGACTTGTCTCGCTTCTGCCTTTTTTTGTCCTGACAGAACAGCTGTTTTTAAGACTAAACTTCCGTTGTGTCCTTGACTCCACGCGTTTCTGTCCAGCAGGGTTTAGAAATTCATACTGGGTGCACCACAAACGTTTATCGCTTTCTCTTAGCAGAGCCATTTAGCGTACTTCTCACCTTAAATCCGAGCGCAGAGACCCCCAGGAGCATTAACAACAGGTGTGCAATATTGGGGGTATTTCCTCTACAACATACGTCAGCTACCCGTCCCCTGGGCTGCTCTGGGGGAAAGCAAGACTTCTAAATAAAAAATAAATCATGTGTACGTGGACACGAATGATAATATAAAACTGTGCAGTCAAAGCAGAACATTCGAATTACAATGCGTAAGTTGTTTATTTAAACTCAAAAGCACCATTTAATAATTCAAAACCTTTGTTTCATTTTCATTGTTAACTGTGCGTTTCGGAGTACTGCTTCAGCTTTCTGACGTACTGTACGGTACTCATGTGGTTGTCCGTTATCTCCCGTCGAAAAAACCCTCTTACAGCACGCTGTCTCTGATTATATATCCAATTATCCATTTATTCCAACTGCTTTACAGAAAAAAAAGACTGCAGAGTGGAAGTGCCGTCCTTTTATGCTTTAGCAGCTGCAGATCCTTTCAGAACAGCTTACACTCAGGTGTATTTTCAAATGTGCATGGTAAGCAATCATCAGTGGTTTAATTTCATACACACACTGTAAATCATTTCTCGTTTCAAAAAGGGCAATCTTATTTTTTTAATTTGTTTTTTTTTTTCATTTGCAAGCTAAGGGGAAAAAGCAGGAATTTGGTTTGATATATTTATTTTTTTGGAAAGGCTGAGTGTGATTGAGTACTTCAGGTTGCCTGCTAACCACCGAATATATAAGTTTGAAACTTGCACGCACACACACGCCTTCGGGCAATTTAGACTTGTTCGGAGGATGGACGAGGAACATTACAACTCCTGTATCAAGTTGTAATGATTTTCATTGGGTTTCTTGGTAGGAAAAAAAAACCTGTCTGACAGATCCTATAAAAATCTATATTAAAAAAAGAAGTACAGCATGACTTCATGATCACAGCATCCAGCTCTCAGTCAATATGTCAGACCCAGGCATCGACTTTTCAAGGAAAACTTTTTTTATATTATTTATTTCGCCAGTTATGCACAACACTCTCACGGTGTCCCACTCCTCTCCAGCAGACACGCACTCGGGTATCAGCTGCGGTCAAATGAAGTTTAGGCTGGAGGTGAATAACCCAGAAAGAAGTCTGACAATCTGATTTAGGATTCAGGTTTAATGTCCCAGGATTGAAATGAGTCAAAAAAAAGTCCCTGTGGCTACGCGTGGATTGAAATACTGTTGAAAAACATAATTCTGCTGACTAGATTTACCGTCTTTTTAAATCTAGCACAGTGTGGTCTCTTCTCCTCATCACCAGCCAATGCAAGTATTCACATTTTCTGCCACCTTCAACATTTTGACTGGTTTCCATACATACATCTCTCAGTGCTGCATCCAGTACCGGGTCCCGGGGGAGCTGGAGCCTATCCCAGCAGGCAATGGGCGCAAGGCGCTATACACCTGGGATGGGACATCAGACAACGCTGGGCCTGAAGACAGGTGCGGGTCATGTCTGTTTGTGTTCTCTGACCGTACGGGGCTCGAGAGCTACATACACACCCCCTTCCACCTCGCAGGACGGCTCAATACGCTTCTCAGGGCTAGAATTCATTTATTTATAAAGGCCTTACCATACTATTTACAGTACTGACTCTGCCCTCCGTGTGCCAAGAGGCACTCTGCAAGGCTCAAAGGAATGTTTCAATGGTAAATACAACACAAAGGTAGAGGATTGTCTTCTGTATAAAAGGTGCCATTTTTTAAGTGAACAATGTAATGTTTTTGTAGAGGTTTGGACATAATGCTTGTGTCTGCTTGGTCAGTTCGGGACTGGAACTCTGATGTTGTGCTGTGATGACATTGCAAGTGATCTAAGGTATAACCGTGGTGTTATTCTGAGAAACTCCAAGTACAGCAGGCCACAGCAGTACTTTATATACATGTCAATTCCACACTACAGAAGCTAGCAAGTGCGACGGGACCTATTTTATGTGACAGAAGGACTTTATTTTTTAATTTTGTTCATTAGAATCATTTTTATGGACATAAAATCTCTGCTCACTGAAAATTATTACAGAATCAAAGAAGCCCATTGTGTATCGGATACAGTATTTCTGTTACGAAATGGATGGATGGATCTCTGGAACAAAAGATTTAGATTCCAAAAATGCCATTTGTTTTATGGGTAGGAAACAAGTGCCTGGGGTGTAGAAAGAAAAAAAGAAAATCAGAAACTTTATCAACCGATGTTTCTTTGGTGACAATGAAGCAGCTGTCTCCCAGGGGCTTTGTGCTACATCTCTGGGTGTCTTGTAGAAGAGGAAAGCATTTGCACGGAATACAGCAGATAAATCACCGGAGTACATCATCATCAGTTGTGAGCTAGCTTTCCGACAGCAGCCCAGAGTACTTTACTGAGTGTCCTTACGGAAACATTACTGGATTTTACTCCTGGGGCCACACCGGAATAAAAGGATCAAGACAATTCCAAGCATCAGAAATAAAAATGAAATCGGAAGATATTGTGAGGACACCAGGAAAATGCTTAGCAAAGGAACAGTAATATAATTAAACTTACAGTAAGAGACCTCAAACACAGGCAAATATTTGGAGGGGAGGACCGCAGAGAACAAGTAATGAAATCAGTGAAGTGATTTGCTTCAGCAGCAAAGGTTAGCATCAGGAAAGTGTTTCCTAGTTGCTGATTTTTTTTGTTTTTCAGTTAGGCGGCGTGTGCAGTTCGGGGGGCAGGTTAATTGGTCTGGCCTCATTTCTGCTCCCCTGGAGCAGTGAGAGGAAGGTGTAGGTGCGAGAGCAGCTGAGCCAATCTGAAATCAGTACCACAGCGAAGCTGCTTTTAAAAGCCTTTGAAAGCTGCCAGATTGTGAAAAGATGCTTTTTCATCCTCTGTCTTTTTTTGCGAAGGCTGGGAGAGATGATGTCACACCATGTTAGAGCACACGGCAGCAATGGCAGGCACTGTCTGGATTGTTTCAAAAGTATGTGTTGGTTTATTTCAATTATCCAACGACTTGAAATCTACACCAAACAAAGTGCTAGAGACGGTGTGCATATCGTTTTAAAGATTAATAAAATAGAGTTATCTATTCATGGGGGCAAAATGCTTCTCTGCCTTTGTCTTAGCTCTCCTGAGTCCCGGTGTGTCCCAGAACCCATTTTGCAGCATTGTGATTCTGGTCAGACTACTTTATGTGACCCTGCCATACTGTACCAAAATGCCCCCTTGAGACCAGTCTGGTCTATCAATTAGACCAGATCCTTCAAGCAACCCCACTCCTGCAGAGTTTCAGGTTTTTACTCTAGCTCCGCTCAGAATGGCTGAGTTGGATCAATCAATTGAATGAGTAGGAGGAGTTAACAGTGTTTCTAGATCTCTGGTCATTGACCTTTTAAGGCTGACTATAAAACCTGCAGGATCACAGCTCTCCATGACCAAAGTATAATGTCAGCTGTTGCTAAACGGTTAATTGGTGTTTTATTTTACTGCCGCCCTTGTTTGCAGGAATGTAATTGCTCTGAAATGATAATCCAGCAATAGGGTCATCCTTGACATCTGTGAAAGAGCATAAGTTTACCACTTCTTCAGAGCCCATGGCCACTGAGACACTGGACTATCAATCAAGCCTGCTTCTTCCCCAGATTATTTTTTCATGGCAGTTTGTTTCCAGGAACTATGAAACAAATATTACAAGCCTTTTTATTAACATGTTATGCAATACTGTGCATTTATTTACATTATTAGATGAATGCAGTAGATACACAGAAAGATAACATATTGTGAATAGGTATAGACGTGCAGAAATAATGAACACAGATAAATAGATCAGAGCTAATTAATATTCACATTCCCTGTGATAGATACTGCAGGAAGGCAGAAAAAGATAAAGAATGTAATTGGCCATGAAATGCCTTGATGTTATTAAATCTACACAATACATGCCTGTTTGTGTGGGAAAGTGGTCTGGGAATTTACAAGATCAGGCAAGCCAGCAAAATCAGCAACCCAGTGTAACGCCAATGTCTTCTTTGCAGACCTTCAAAGTGCCTCAGAGTAACACGGGAAATACTCTGGATCTTCTACTTCACACGATTCCTTTAAGGGTTTATTCAAATTTGGTTTGTTTTTATTTCACCCCATCTTCTGTGGATGAGAATGACGCGATGGCTATATTAAGTACCAATGGACTTAACAAACAACTGAAAAGATTAATGCTTTGCTTACATTATTCACATGATACTGTCCCGGTAGAAGCCCATGTACCCCCAGAGACATTTCACTGAGAAATTTGGATCAACACTAATCCAAAGGCATCATTCTAGACATTGTCAGAATCCCTTACTGTGATACAATTTCCTTGAGATTGTGCAAGTGTCTTAATCGGTGTGAAACCAGAGCACATTCCAAAATTTAAAACCGGCTAGAGGAAAAGGAAATCATGAAGGTTTTAATGAACAGAGTGTGTGTTTCTGGCTGTGCAGTGCAGTAAGGCTCAGCAGAGCCACTGTATTGAAATGAGCACTACTATCAAAAGAGCAAATATTTGTACCATGTCTGCAAGACAAATATCGACCTTCTGCATCTGACTCTGCATAATCCACAAAGTCAGAATTATCCAACACTGATACAGTATGTCTGCATATACAGTACCTCATTCTGTGCTTGGTTTTTTGTTACAATTGTATTAAGTCCTTGTGTAGTCGCAAAGGGATACAATGAACTTGCAGCTAAGAGAAAAAGAATCTTAAACATTTTTGTTTTACTTTAACACAAAGTGAAGAGTTAACTAGAATCTGATGCGCTGTAATAGTAAAGTGAAATAAACAGAGTCACAAAGCTCCATGTACTGTATATACACATTTTAAGAACTTAAAAACGTCTTTCTAACTTGTAAGTGTACAAAGGCTCATTTTTGTTCTCGGTACTGTATATATATTTCATATGTGCTCTATTTTTATTTGACATTAGTGAGTCCTACCTCTGGTGCCTGTGTTAAAGCTCTCACCTTGACACGGTCTTCAGGGAACATGACACCGTGCAGACCTCAGCTTAAAAGCTGTGGTTCATCTTGAGTCCCAAGGAATCTCATTTTGTTTCCCAACGGAAGGCTAAACGGAAAGAGTGTTTCTGCACTAACCGCCGCTGAAGCTGCCCTGGGGAGTCGGGCGAGCGTCCGCTAATCGCCGCGATTTGATCGCTGAGCTGAGACTCAGGTGGGCCGAGTGGGGGAGCTGCTGATGCTGTCAGAGCAGACTGGAGCGCAGAGATACAATAGCTGCCTGGGCGGGAGGTGTCCCCTCCAGCGCCGCAACCTCAATCCTACCTCTGACCACGGCGTGTTCAGGCGACGCACAGCAGACATGACCGACAACTGCAGCATAACAAGCAGGAAGAGCTCTGTCCACCTGCTGTTGGGCTGCCATGTAAAGCAAGCCCATGGTGATTAGATTCTTTTTTATTCCCTGCCTTTCAAAACCCCTTGCGCTCCAAGACTAGGGACAGCCCAGCAATCTCATAGTAGACATCTATGCTGGGACAGATGAACCACAAAAAACTGAGGCCCCACATCCGCCTCATCTCCGCCATTTTGTCTGAGAAGCATGGCATCAGGGGCCTCGAAACTGGACAGGTTTCATTAACACCCAGGATGCCTCTGATTCGCACAGTTTGTTGTCATAATGTTCCTGCCCATAACGTGTCATTAACTGCTTGATGGAAAGCAGCCTGTTATGCACATCGAAGGTGTTTCTAGGATTGTTTGGGCCATTAACACCAAACACGATACGCATCATTCTAGTGAGCGTAACATCTGGTGCACTGTCATTCCTGCATTTATCAAGATGGCAATGCTACCGCTGTCTGAGAATATGAGCTGATTCTCATATGCACTGTGCAAGCTGCTTCTACAGCACGCACAGCTCTTGTTAATAGACACTGTAGATCTGCCAGTTAGTCAGGTATCACAGTCAATTCAGGGCCCTCCTTGAAAAAGTTCAAGTTAGCTTTAATAATGAACTCTAATATTATTTCTCATTAAAATGCTGACTGTTAAGTATGGCTCTAAAGTGTTTTATTTTCAAGTCAATTCATTTATACTGTCTTGGATCAATTATACAATTGGCAGAGGTGAACCCTCTTTATTTTGAAAATGCAAAGGTATTGGTACAAACTGGCTGAAGGGTTTCTCTTGTTGGTTAGTGTGTTTGTTTGCTGTTGGGTAAACAAGAATATCTTTTCAGCCTGACCTGCTTTGACCTTTGTGCTTGGTGGTGGAAATTCAAAATAAGACCTACGCAACTGACTGTTAAAGAAAAGCAGGCAATTTTGAACATGAAAGAAATGTGAAAGACAATCAGAACCACAGCACAGAAGTTAGACAAACAATCCAAAAATCAACAATTGGGAGGGTACAAAAGACATAATAGATATCATGGTTACATTACTCATCAGCCAAGAAAATCATCTGCGGTTGGTTACAGAAAATTATCAAACCCTAAAACAAATGTCAGTGAAAACGGCAACAGCAACCAGTGTGTGAGGCATCAGAGGGCATCAAAAAAGGCTCTTCGAAGAAGACAGACAGCTATCCAAAGGCTGCCTTGCAGGATGTAAACCTTTCATCAGTAAAAAGAACAGAAAAGAACAGCATTAGGTTTTACAGAAGCACAAAGATGAGGCAAGAGGATCTTGGCTTTTTACAGACCGGTGACACTAACAAATACCTTTACCAAAGTGAAGGAGAAGTTGGAATGTGGAGGAAGAAAGAGGCTTTAGATGCACCAGTGAACACCACCATATTTCTGAAGCACAATGGATGCGATGTCCTGATAAGGACAAACATGACTGACTATGAGCACGGTGGCACAGGAGTAGCATTGCTGCCTCACTAGACAGTGGAGGGATGGATGACTACCTGATTCTTGAACAGGCTTAAATTTTCTTTCGAAAATTGAAAATGCAGCTAAGGATAGTATTGGCAGAATGAAGTCTGAAGATCACAGAAACATATTCCTGTTTGTGCAGAAGAAAATGCTTCCAAACTTATCGAGCAGAACCTCACCGCACCGTAGGACACGGGCCCAGAACATAAGCCAGTGCAACCAAGGAGTCCATCAGGACAAACAAGTGAAAAACATTTTCTTGGACTGCTGAAGTAAATCTCCGGATCTACATCCAACTCATTATGCAGTTTACATGCTGGAAAATGTAAGTCAGGACGCCACAAGCCATCTTTAATTTGATACAGAGCATCACCAAGGACACATAATACCCTTCTTCGGGCTCACAGGACAGGATAGTATTTCAGGACTCTACCTACTGAAACCCACAGGCTGACTCATTTGTGACAAGTTCACAAGAAAACCTTAATATTCTCCAATTGCGTCTCCAAGACACTAAATGCAAGTAATGATATTTAACCTTCTGGGAAGTGGTACCAATAAGATGTTCATCTCATACTGCATAGTACGTAACAGGTGATTCAGGACTACACAAAAATAATTTGCTTTGATTACTATGTATTATCAAAGTGCCTCACAAACACCGGCACAAACCCCACATCATTGTCTTGGTCACCTGAGAAGTGTTTACATATGTCACACCCATGCCACACAGACATCCAGCCATTCACCACAGCTGTGGAGACACTGCCCTCTTAAACTGACAATATCACCTTTATTTCACTTGGTGCAGCATGTCCCTCTCTTTATTTTCCAGAGGGAAAAGTCAGTTGTGTTCTAGGTCAAGATCAGACATGAAAAGGCATCAAGGAGATTCCACCTCCCTTCCCTGGGCTAACAGTCAGGCTCCTCTGACTCTGTGATCCTCAGAAGAACAGAAACATGCAGCAGCCCCCTTCTTCACCTTATCACAGCTGCAGAGCATCGGTGGCTGCAGTTTAAATATTTAGATTATGTGTCCTGACCCCAGCACAATGGAAATTTCAGTCGCCTTGCTGTACTTGCTATGCAAAAGCACACCTTGCCTCTCTGTTCTCCTGCTCTTTAGGACATCGGCACGCTTTCCAGAACCTTTGACATCGCTATCAGGGGAAAAGCTCGGCAAGGGACACAGGTCTGAGCTACTGCATTGAAGGGTTTGCTGTAATCTTTCAGTGTAGTGCGATAAAGCAAGCCTTAACTCCTATCCCCAGTGCCTTAGAAATACCAAAGTAATGAACTTGTCATTGATAAATGCTAAACACACTGCAGTTCATTTTCCGAAAGAATTAAAAAATATGATGAGAGGCGGAATGGGAAAAAAAAACTAGTGTGGGATTAAAAAACAAGAGTAATTCATTTCTTGCTCAGGTGATGGATTGTGAAATCTTGGGTTTCTTTAGCTGGCATTGTGCCATATGATTTTCACGGGTTTTTGTTCCAAAGCAAAGCTGCCCTGCCCCTGCCCTAATGGCAACAGCTGGCACAGACAGGTACAAAGCTGCTGGGAGATGAGCAAGGTGCCAAAAAGAAATGACATTGTTGTTCACTTGAAAAACAGTATATACTAAGCATAAAAAATATAAATGTGAGCTACAAAAACTTCACAAAGTTATCAGGGAAACGGCAGTCTTTTTGCAGCAGATGCATGAACATTTCCTTGGACAGATATGCCAGAGGTAAATGAATTGTGCTTATTATGGCTTGGTCCACAATAGGAGGGCTGTTGGAAGCAACACAAGCTGTACAGTACGTGTACAACAGGTGGGGCTCAAGGCTGGTGAGAAGTCATGGCGTAACTATCTTATTCTGCTCTCACAAGAAAGTCATTGTTGCACATGACACATGAGGGTGTGTGTTGTCCTGCTGCTATGTTGTCACGTCAGGACAGGTAGGGCAGTCAGTGTGCTTGGGATTGCTGCTCTGCAACAACACGCCGCATCTGTCCAGACCATCACACCTGAACATCCCCATCAGTTGTTCTCCTGTATTCTGCCTATCGGTGCCACATTCCCTGACATTCATCAGAGTGGTCTGTGCTTAAACTCCAAAGCTGGCACATCTACCAAGGGTGACATAATCCAGTCTCTCACAGACTCGGCAAAGGCATTTTTTTCTAGGAAAGAGGGACATGTACATATACATCCATCCATTTTCTACTTTATCGAGTACAAGGTTGTGGTGGAGCCAGAGCTTATCCCCGCTAACAGCAGGGGAAAGACAGGGTACATCGCAAGGATCATACAGAGACAGACACACACTCACAGCAGGACCAATATTCCCAGAAGCCCATTAACCCACCAGCATGTCTTTGGACTGTGGGAGGAAACTGGAGCACCCGGAGAAAACCCAAGTGGACCCAGTGAGAACATCCAAACTTCACGCAAACAGCACCCGGAAACTGAACCCATGCTGCTCATGAAGAACTGTTTATTAGGTATTAGGCTAAAAACATAAAATATATAAAAAATACTGATGCAGATGGTCAATTCAATTCAATTACACTATAGAAGTTCAAGAGTCCACAATACAGCAGATAAATGGGCTAGGAGTTTCATAAATTCAGCAATGGGTTCTCAATGGAGCCATTAGAAGGCAGCAGATGCTTTAGAATACGGTACATTTCTCACTACTTGTTTGACCTTAATTTGTAATTGCAGTTTAATTGATCTGTTTAAGTACCCTGTCTGCAAAAAAAAATGAGCACCTTTTGAGATCCGAAAAATCAGCAAAACAGGATGTCGGATGAGACGGTAAGCTTTCATCTTGTCAGCAAGGAAATGGAAAACTGCATTTTATACAAGGGCACACCTGTAAAGTGTAGACTCACCATCAGCTGGCACAGCCTGCTGGAGGAGACGCAGAAGGTGACATTGTGACACCACTCCAGAGCCAGGGAAGACCTGTTGAAATATAGGGTTGGGTGTTAGTTCATTTTTATGAAAACATAACACCTTTTATAGCTCTGTAACAAAGAAGGTAGGAATAGAGAACATTTTAAGAGCTGAAAATGTTTTTATTTTGTTGTAATTTAAGGATGGTGTTTTATGTATCATTATTTGAATCTGAGATGGGAATATTTTATGGTCTTAAATAACTGATAATTCTCAGTGTTATCAGGAACAAAAAAGGAGTGCTTTAGTGTGATTTATATGCATATTATTATGGTTTTAGTGCCATTTAAAGATAGACTAGAAGGTTTTATTACCAGGATGAAGAACTAAAAATGTACTGGTCCTGTGTCATTATTAGAGAAGAGGAACTGTTTTATGGTCATTATTTACAGCTGAGTTTCAGAGTAGTTATTTAAGAGTTGGAAATGGAGTGTTTTAATGTCGTAATTAAATACTGTTTGTGCTGTTTTATTTTACGATGAAACGTAGAATGGGCAAGAAGAAGACAATCACATCCTCATTGAAATACATTTGATACTTAACCAAAGTTTGGACATTACCACAACTATACAATCAGAGACTCTCTAATCTCTCTACTTTACTAATCTATATACTAATTTACTACTACACTACACTGTGATTTACTACAAGTCTCATATAGAGGTATGCTTCTGATCTGCTATGGTTCATGTTAGTTGGCTGTATGTCATGTTCTGCACTGCAGCACTCGATCTTTCATGTGACATATTCATTTTCCTACCAGGATATCGCATCTTCCTGCCACAGAAAACGGTTTGCTTTCTGAATAAAACTAAGCTTCTGGGTGCCCCTGTTACGGCTCCCATCTGAATGTGTTAGCACAAACGCACACAAAACAAAAACAAGAAAAAGAGGGAAAAGTTCAACTAGAACAAACAAGCACTTAAAGTTCCAGACAGCTCTTGAAGTGTTTGGTTAGAACAACTATGAAGTGATAAAAAACTAAATTAGGGTAAATGTTTTTAAATGTCAGCCTTTCTGTCTGCTGTATCATATTACGAGCGCTATTTCCCCCTGCATGCCTGTTACACATTTCTGGTTTGTTTCCATCCTTCTCCGTTTCAGCAGCCGTTTCTAGATGCATGCCTGACACAGAACATCAAAAATGATCTCTAGTTTTAAATGAAAGTTACCACTCCACCACGGCAGTATTTTCTTAGAAAAAATAAATCTGATGGAGCCTTCAGGACTGGGGTGAGAAAGATGCGCGTCGTCCTCCCTGTCATCTTAAATTCTTCGCTTGTAAGCTGGAGATGTTTTGCCTTGATTCCCTTCCTGGGAATGCATGGGGTGAGAGGTAAGCTAAAATTACTCTCTTGCTCAGCGGCCCCCCTGCCTGCTGGATGAAACATTTTAAGAGTTGCAGACTGGCAGCCGGCCCAGAGGCCTTCCTCACTGCAGGGGGCTGGTACCTGCTGGTACCTGCTGGTAAACCCACAGAATTCCCTGCCCCCGGCACAGCACTTTGTACCTACAGCACAGCACTGTGACTGGGTGCCCAGCTGGGGCCCGCCGGGCACATGAGGAAAAAAACGACCTGCCCTTCTTTGAGGCCGGTACATGTTCTGACAGCTGAATCCTTCTCTTTGTTCTGTTCATCAGGGTTTGGGAGGAGTTGATTAGTTTTAAAAAATCCTTTCACAGGTTCTGTACTGACTGCAAATGCTGGGTGGCTACAGCGTGGGATTTACGTGCAGCTAGAGTACAGGAAGGCCTGTCAAGGCTCTGGGCTCTGATGCAGAATCAACCTCCACTTTCTGTAACTCCAGATACATTCCAGCTAGGTTTGCCAAACTGTGCAAGGAAGTGAGAAAAATACTCATTTCACTCCTCCCTTTCAAAACGTGTTGTATCTTGCACCTTTCGACTTTGGTAATTACTTTCTGGTGAGTAAAGCTTTGACAATTTCACTTGTTGTCAAGAAAAGACATTATGGGCTGACAGAGCTAGAGCTATGCCCAGCTGGAAAATGCCTCCTGTCTCCGTGTCAGTGCTGAGAATATGAAAAGCAAGCAAAAAATATATATATATATTTTGTGATCTTTCTCTCAGGAGTTTAATACCAGGCACACGGCATGTGTTAAAGACAAATCATAATAAGAATTACTCAAGCTGTCGGATAGCTTGTGTCAGTTCCAATAAACACTGCAAGAGAGTAAGGTCATCCAGAGTATGTGCAGAACATCCTTGATTTGCTTGTTTTCAACAGGCTCCAAATGAAAGAGCTCAGTTCAGCACAAAGATTAAAAACTGCTGTAACTTTTAAAATATCACAGAAATGCTCCTGGAGTGAAGAGAAGAAGCTAAAGTTGTTGTCAGCTTTGGCTGTTCCAGTGATTTACAGGCTCTGTCACTTTCACTCCTGTGGAGAAATAGAGAAGCCATATTCTTCAGCTAATGCATGCAGAAATGCAGCCTCTGTACAGTCAAGAGAGTGATGTATTTATTCCCCTCTCAGTTGTTCACAGAAATGTTTCTGGGCCTCCGGGTTCACTCTAAATGTTGTTATAAAGTACATTTGACCGCAGCTCCAGACTCACTTCCTTAAAGGATAAATAGCTCCCCCAACAGCAAAGGTCTAAACATCAATACACGCATAGCTATTTCTACACAACACATGCTTCTTATACAATGTTTTGTAAAATGTTTTGTAAAAAAGTTCAGTATATGTAAATGTAATTATTGTGAGAATTACATCAAAATGTAAAAATCCATAGTGTCACCTCTTCCCTAACCAGCACTGTCTCAAACACTTCTGTCCTTCTGAAGCTTTTTATAGAGGTAGAATGACACACTAGAAAAGATGCAAGATTTTACAAAAGCAGTGCACGACAATTGACATTTAACTTTTAACAGCCATTTTAATCACTTTTAACAGCCATTTAACTTGAAAAGTGTAATTTCCATAAAAATCTCAAATAGAGGACAAGTGGCTTGAGTTGTTAAATATTGCCTGATTTTGATCGCTGCCTAGCCTCTCTTTTGATACGGGCCTCTCTCTTCTCATTGGAATTGGAGTAGGACTGAATATTCATGTATGACAATGTAAACATATTTTCTGCTTGGTTTGTCATCTAGGTAACTCCCCATCCATTCATTTTCTAACTGCTTCCAATACAGAGTCCCAGGGGAGCTGGGCTCTATCTCTGCAAGCAACAGGCACAAGGCAGGACACACCCTGGCCCAGTACACTGCAGGGCACACACACAGACACACTCACACCTGGGCCAATTAACATGCCACTAACACCACAGAAAAGACACACAAACACAGGGAGAACATACAAGCTCCACACAGACAGCACCCCAGGTCCAGAATTGAACCCAGGGCCGCAGCACTGCTAGGCAGCAATGCTAACTGCTGCACCACCCTACTACACATGCTTTTTAAAAATTAAATTGTTAACCATATGGTAAAAGATTATGTGCTGGTGGGTTAATTTCTCACAGTCTTCAACAAAAGACAATGGAAAAGGACAATGAATTTCCCTGCAAGAGAGCTTTCAATTAAAACCCACTCACCCTTAAATTGACTTGTTAGATTAAATCACTTCCATTTTATTTCTTGCTCCCAGATCATCAGAGTAATAATAACCTGCCACCTTTTTCCCCCCAACTCCAAAACCTGACACTCTTGTTGAAATTTTTAGATTAAAATGTTGATAGAAAAAGTGAATGGATATTCAAAACAGGGGATAGAGATGGAGTTTGTATAATTGAAGGAAAGTACGACTGCTTTTAGTTCTTGTCTTTATTCTTTTCATCTTCTTTCCCATCTAAGTGAGCTTTAAGGGGGTCCATTTTAAACAAAAGCTTGTGGAAATGGCTGCAGGAGGCAGCAGGAAAAAATAGCTGGTAATGACACAAGACTACGAATGAAGAACGGCACTGTACCCACGAGCTTTCACTGTTTTTTTTTAATTTTAATGGAGTTTTTCCCTTTCATAAAAGTGGTATTAATGACCCAGTGGTGTATCTCCGTGAATTTCCATCTATTGACTCCCATTGATCTAAGAATGGATGAAAGCCCATCTGATTATACAGCAAGCAGACTCATTTACACTGCAATTCAAAGTATAATTCCACAGAGATGTAGCACGAAAATATGGTTTGCATGAAACACGCACTACTTTAATCTTGTCTTCCATTAAAGTTCATTTGCAAAAATACGTATATTGATAAATATCTCTTGGGGAGGAAAAATGACACCTCATAGCTGCCTAAACACAATATGACAGAGCTGTACAACAGAGGTGTTAGATTTCTGCAGGTAACTGAGGGACAATTAAACAAAATATCTGAGTCAGTGACTTCATTTCTAAAATACATCAGTACAGTGTTGTTCTATGATAATCTCAGACTTCAGAGCACAAATGCCGTTTAAATAGTGGATTTGTCAGTTATCTGTGTCGTGTGTTTTGTGCGGCCAGCTGAGAGAAAGACTGTGCTGTTGAAAACTACTGAACCTCGATGACTCTCTGGTAGCTTTGCATTAAGTGTTGAGCAATCCTGGCCCCTATGGGGTAATGACAGCTTAGGACTGCTCTGGTGCCGACGGGGAAGCAGGACTCACCCTGTGTGAAACACTCTGGGTGACCCACCTGCAAGCTGCCTTCTTAGAGCGCACTTTGGAATGACTTACGAAAAAGCCAATCTGCCTTTGCTACTCTACACAATTCTGCTGTCATCTAGGTAACTGTCCATCCGGCCTATGTGCCGGCCTAGGCTTTGTTTGTGCTCTTTACTGTAATGTTGTTGTATTGGTCTGAGGAACAAATGAGCAGATTGGACAGTTTCTAGAAATAATCAAAAAGAATCGTCCAAGAAACATTCTTGGACATTGATTCTCAGAAGTGGAGTGTACTCTAAAGTTTTTTCACTGTCCAGAATCTCTCTGTATATACGGTTAAATCACAGTCAAAGGGCAACACTTGATGACATTTAAAAGAAAACTGAAATAGCCCCTGTCCTTTGCAAAGATGCAAGAAGTCACAGCACAGTTCAGTGAAACTTGAAATGAGTTTTAATTTGTTATGAAAAGGCCATTTCTGAAGACCAAACAGGAACACACACCAAGTGCTTCTCTGAACCCATCAATTTACAGGGAACTTATATAATTTAGAGCTTCTCTCTCAGTTACCATCAATGTCATGTTTAGGAGATACTCCTGCATCTGCATCAGAGCTTCTTTACAGATTTCCATACATACTGTAGCACAATGGTTATTTCTGACAGCGGTTATCCTCCCCTGCCAATTGCTCTGAAATGTCACATACTCTCTCTGTAACGAGAACTGGTGTCTATCTGTCTTCCGGCACACTAAAATCAAATTCTTAACCTGGATATGATCTGATATTCTCTTGATATACTGAGTTTATACACAGGAACTGAAATGACCTGGACTGGTGAGAAGTGATTCACCCTCACCTCATATGAATTTCAGAAGCTCTTTTTCTCTGTGCAGTTTGTATTTACTTGTAAAGATAGCACATTTTAAACTGACAACCAAATGCAACATTCAGATACACAGCAGACAAAACCTCGCCAACACCAGTGCCAAAAACTGTGTGAAAAAAAACATTCTATATTTGTACCACTGTCACAGCAAGAGTTCACAGTGGCACCTTTCAGAACTGTATTCTTTGTAAGCTAGTCCAGCTTTTGCTGTGAGTTATTGGCCAGCGCACCAGACACGTGTCTGCTTGGCAGTGAGGTTGATCTTGTGCTAAATTATACAACACAGAGCCGGCATGCACCTGGTTTTCATAGTGAACCCACTTACGTACACAGCTACAGTGTGTGCCTTGGCTGTACAGAACATGACAAAATAAACATTTTTTTTTTTTATGTCAAATGACCTCCCAATTATTAAATTTTCTTCCTTTGTCCAGTGCTGTCCACACACAGTGATTGTATACTATATCACTTACTGTAATCCTAAACTGATGCAATTCTTTGATGAGATTTCTCTCCTCTGGAAAAAGTAAGGCTAACACATTCAGCCGTTGTGTGTTGAAGTATGAAGTATATTTCGAAAAAAGAAGTGTTGACCATCTTTTACATGAACTAAGAGGAGCACGGAATATGATTGGGAAGCTGTATGAGGAGTCAAGAGAAATTATAGAGCTAATAAACCATTCAGCTGAGCTTGGCATTACAAAATAGTCTATCATATCAAACAATTTACTTAAACGACTATCAAAGCCTCGTCCATCTGCTCGGATTAATCTACCCTACTGATTAATAAATAGCACTGAGCGCTGACACTTTCTTAAAAGTTCATTCAATTGTAGGCAACTGTGCCCCTTCACAAGTCCATCTTTCAGGAAGAGGGATCTGTTAAATATTCATTACAAAATCATCCCTTCCACACTCCCGTCTTTCAAAACAGTCATGCATTAATATCTTCACTTAGCACATACTCGTCTTTGACTGTGATTAGACGAAAGGTATTTTGTTCCATTAATTATTCATGCACTGGTACTGTACGGTTTGGCTTTGATTTATAAGATGTTGTATGTACAGAGTATATATTATCTGTTTGATTGGATTAAAGTGTTTTGCAGTTGCAGTTTGGAATTAAATTTCTAATCAAAGATAAATTCAATCTTTAGGAAGTTGGAACAAAACAAATGTTGTCATAGGAACGGTTTAGCTCCTCTGCCCAATCTCTTGTGCTGGGAGGGAGACGATGAACAGAAGCAGAGACGCAAAATAGTTTTTAAATTTTCAATCCTTCAGCCGCGTTCTGTCGGTACAGTATATAATTACACACAGATCACAACTGCAGAAAGGACACCAATGGAAGGCAGCCATTCAGCCCTGTGTGCGCATCTGTGTCTGTTTCTCTAACATCACACAGGCAGTGTGGCTGTACTGAAACCAGTGCAGGAACTCGCTACTGTAGCTTATCAGTATAGGTGTTTCTACTAGAAACTTCCACACAACTGTCTATGCTAGAAACCACTATAACCACTATATAGTAACCTCTATGCCACTCTGTCATTTAACTAATCATTCACTCACTGTGTTCATTTAATTTAAGTTTTTTTTCCATTTCTTTATAACTTTATATAACTTTATTTCTTTATATCTTTTACAAAACAGTACTTGTTGTAAATATGGAAGAGTTTCACCCTACTGCTGCCAACTATGCAAAATTAGCCTGAAATTCAGATATGTTTTTATGCACAAAAACTGAAACAGAATATTTAGGGAAATATCAGATCTCCACCTCAGGCTCCAGACATTTAAAGATGATTTTTATATACCGAAGAGGAATTCATATAATCTATTTAGCATCAAACGAAATACATTGAAAGTTATTGTACTGCAATATTCTACAAACTCCAGACATGGTCAAACAACAGTGATCCGGAGCTGAGAATGGAAGCTAAGACCTCACATTTAGCAGAGGAAATTGTGAACAGGTGCTTTAAAAACTGATGATAATATGTTTCCTGATTTACTGAGATCTGGGGTTCTGGAATCAGTAAGGTGATAATATCCACACAAGCCATGTAGGCTCAAAAACATCCTCATGTTTTAACCCTTCTTCTCCCTTATTGCTCTTCTTCAACAACTTCTCCTCATTGGCAGCTCTACTGAGTAATGATCACCGTCCGTGGTGAATGTTATTTCTATGGAATTGATGTTGGAGTTTAACCAATAGGAGTGGGCCAAACACTCACCAGTGAAGAGGGGAATAATAAAATAGGAGTGGGAGAGATCTCAATCTATAGATGAGTTACTGACTGCTGAAAGCCAGAGAATAGTGGATGGATTTGTGTAGCTTGTGATCTAACTGACTGAAATGAGCTGGTTTAGCCCTTAAAATAATCTGCCTTTCTAAATAACTGTTGGCCTGAAGGGAAACTTGTGTTCTAATGTTACTAATAGAACTCGGGTCACAGATGTCAGATGCTAGAGGGCTGGTGATTGGCTGACTATCAACGGACTCTGTAATGGAATGGAAGTAATGGAAGTAATTGGGTTGCTAATGTTCTGCACAGGCACATACAGTACTTGCAATATCTGCATGGAAGAGTCACTTTGTGCTTCTCCAACAGGAGAACAGTTTCACAAAGTCTATTTCTTTTACCACTGGTTATGTAATCAGATTAGATTTAACAATATGTTTTAGACAGCACCATCGAGCTAACTTTATAAGGCAATATTGCAGCGTCTCATGTATGAAATTCATTGATCATGTGCTGCAGAAAAGCATTTAGTCAGAACATTGAAAAGATGTTTTGGTTTTGGTTGTGGCTAGAAGTAATACCAAACAAGGAAGCATCAAAGATAGTTTGCTTTTGTTGATTATACAGAGGTTTATACTGTGTTTTCATTACACTAATGATTCTTTTTACTCACTGAAATTATATTCAATCAAGACATGTAATTTGCAGTCTGTGAATAGACTGTAATCTACTTATAATTAATGTGCTTTTTTGTATTAACTTCAGGTATTGAATTAAATACAGTATGTGTGATGGGATATTACTTGTATACATGCACACATTGACAGTGTTGAATTCAATGATGCACAAATATTTTAGAGAACTGCTCTGTATAAATATGTAATTGAAAAAGTATTTAAAACTTTGTGTACAACATAAAACTTTGGTTTCTCAAACAGATGGTAACAGTGGATTCCCTCAAATTTCAGAATAAGAGTACCATTGTATTATTCGGGACACACCTGAAGAATTCACAGATCTACCCTGTAATAGTAAAAGTTTACGACAAGAACAGGTAGCCAGTCCTTGACATTTTCCTCTAGTCAGCAGTTCCAGAAAACTGTTCAGCAGGATTCTGAGAGATCACTTTAATATCACCCTCTGTAACATTAACCCAACAGTAACAATTCGGGGAGTCAAAAAATCAGCTCTAGTATTAAAGCAAAATCTGCTCGATGCCAAACATAACTTAGATATAGAAACAATAAATGCATGTAAAGCAAAGAAGACCCATTTCGTGAAAGTGATTTAATCTTATCCTGGTACACCTGGGGGTGTGAGTCATGATCAGCTTTGGGCGGTCATGAACTTTCTCTCTCTGAATAGGCATCAAACTGTATTGACTGTCAATACAGAAACCACCTCACTGAAAAAGCAAAAAGCTTGTCAGTCACATGTCAGGAAACAAAACGGTATGAAGGAGGAGAGAAAGAAGGGCACAGGAGGGAAAGAAATAACAAATCCCATCCCCAGTAAATAAGGAGTGCCTCAGTCAGCAGGTTCAGCTATCCCCAAAATCACACATTCTGGAACTGCATTTGCATTTGATGTGTGCTAGTGAAATTGCATACAAATACATATACAGGTACCTCTGCATCACAACACAGGCACTAAGCCATTAATACATGATGTTGCATTTAATTAAGCTCATTAAGCACCAATCTGACACATGAAGTTCACAGCAAGGAGGACCAGCTCTGTAACCCTTTGGTGCAAATAAGTGGAAAATCCTCTTTTGAATAAGTAATACCAGGGTAAAATCCCTTTACCTCTTTTGTGTTAATCTTTCAACTACAAGAGAAACTGTCTTGCTATGTTTGGTAAACGTGTGAACTATAATTCAGCTTTAACCAGCAATGATGGCTGGCTTTTGCCTTCACTCTGTTGATAGCTTTAGAATTTGCTTTTCCAATCCTTGACATGGCATCCTGAAAAGAGCCCAGAGCATTTCCTTTTCATTTATCCTCACATTACGCCTCTGAACTAGGTATTTTAGCTGGCAGAAATTTAATGAACTTCTTAACTCAAGGCTCTCAGCATGCAGTACTTTCGTGTTCATGCTTGGCATTTAGCACAAGTTCCCCATTTAGCTACAATCATTGCAATTGAGCTCCATTAATGAAAAATTAAAATAAAAATCCATAGAATCAAGTTATTAAATGGTGTTTTTTCTCCAAGGTATTTAGAAAACAGATGTAGTCTTGCATTTTAAATTGAGTTTCTTCTTTTTAAAAAAAATTCCTGTCATGGGCCTCTGCTTTTCACAATATTCTCTAACAGTCTACATCAGTGATGTATTAATCATTATGTATTGTCCCAAACAAAAGCAATATATGCTGTTTTTTCCAACCATTAAATTACTTTCATTGAGATTTTACTGAAAGCAGCCTAGATTAGTGTAAAGCACTAAAATCTGTTGATTGTTGCCTTTTTAACTGCATTTAATGAGCCAGTTCTCATTTTGAGTAATCCATAACACGTTTGTGCCATTTAATTAATGCATAAAGACAAAGAACCCATTTAGTGATGCCAGAATGGCATTCTAAGTAATAGTATAATCCTTCCTGAAGTAATGCACAATATGTTTGCTGAATGACAGAACTAAATTCAGCTGGTAAAATTATCGTCTTATTTCATTTTAATTTGTTTATGGTTTGTTTCTCATGGCGGAAAAAAAGGTGGGCTTTATTTTTCCTATGTAGCTTGTCTGTTGATGGTTTTTCTTATGATTTTATGTACAGTATTTCTTAGTTTTTCACACAAGCCACGGTCTGTTATCAGATCCTATCTGCTATTTACATGGACTCTTAGTTCATCCAGGACAAGAGAGGATTGCAGACATTGCAGACATTTTCAGCCTGACCACAGAACATTTTAGTTCATTAAATATATCTAAGGCACATTATTGACAAGAATACTTCTTCACATCACCACTACTGTAAAAACATGTGACAAATGTCTACCTAAATGTGCTCCTAGAAATACAGTATATGTTATATATTATATGTGATGAAGAGTTGAAATGACATTTTGTATGATGTCAAATAATTTTTTGCAAATGTCTTAATATTCTTCCTCAGGCCCTGTCAGCAAAACCAGAAGGTATGAAAAAAAATACTGAGGCTCTTTTAAAACTTAATATAGGTCAATGCTACCGATGATAAAACTAGTCATCGTGAAGATCCAACTGTGGAAGAACTAGCTTCCTAACTGTGGAAGAACAGATCATAATAAATCCTTTCCTTGAATAAGACATCTACAGTATAGTGTACTACATCAACAAAACATAAAGCTCTATCTCCTGTTGAAAGTATTGCATTGCCTTCTGTGTAAATTTATATTAATTTATGTTCTTAGATTTGTGTGTTGCACTTTTCTGCACTTGTCTTGTTGAGAAACTCTCTTAAAGCTGAATTATTCAAACAGGGAGCCTTGGTTTACAGTAACTAGACACGTGAGTGGATCAGGTCTAAACTGTTATCATTATGCATGTTAATAATTCAACCTTACAAGCAGTCAGGGATGGAGAAAAGAGGCAAGAATAAAACAAGACTAAAACTGGAAATACTGAAATTACTTTTTAATTCTGACTGGCATGTTCATAGGCTATGGTAAGGTACTATCCAGCTGCTACGCCCACTTAAGTTCTTTGGAATGCTGTTCTGTGTAGATTTGTACTTGTCACTTAAAGTCAGTTCCAAATATGTGCAATTTATTTCAGCTTCTGAAGCTGGATCACCAAAATGATTACAGATGATACCAGTTCATACCCAATAAAATGTGCCTTTAGATGTAATATTCTGAACATCTGAACAATCCAGAGGGAGAATATATCTAATCTCTAACTAGATTTGGTGAGTCATCTTTACAATGATGAGTAACAGGACCCTATTGAGCGAGAGACGCATGATGTTGGAGTTCAACTTTACTAACATTTTAATTCTGCTTCCTAATTCCGCACTGCATTTGGGAATATTACAACTGATTTCTGGAATATTACAATATTATACCAGTTAAAGGTTCTGGCATGAGTTAATTCAAAATGGCACATCATCACAGCTGGTTAGAAAGAAAGATAAAAGACAGAGAGACAAAATAGGAAGAAAATTCAGAATCAGAACTGTAATTGGTCTGTGAACTTCTACAATCATGGCTTGTTTTGTGCATTTTCCTACCTCTGCATAAAGCTTAATTAGCATTGCCATTTAACATCACTATTTATCATTTTAACACCTCTAGCACTCCAGACAGTCCATCTACCAAAGCATTGAACTTATAAAAATATACTCTGCAATGCAACACAGTCACTTACGGTACTGTACATCACCAAAGTCAGTCATTACATATCTCTGCATGTCCAGAAGCTTTCATTTCCTTTCTACCCTTAGAAATGTGAGGTCTACTGGTTTAGTAGTCCCCTACAACTGGGGAAAGGGGTGCAGTGCTTATTTGGGTGGCCATTAGAGGCAATGCAGCAGTGAAGGACTGTGTGAATAATCTTTAAATACCTAAATGGTGATTGTAATCATATGGAATTATGTACAGTATCCTGTTGCCCAGCTACAGTAGTTGGAGCTTAATGGAAGCTACAGTAGGTTTTCTTATGCTCCTGCGGAGCCTATTTTTTATGACAGAGCCCCGTGGAAGAGAATGAAAATGGTTGCTTCATTCATTCTGAAAACTTTGTAAAAACGGTCTGCTTATTAGGTTAAAATGGGCAGGATGACACACTATTCTGAGTCAAAAGAAGGTCTTTTAAATTGATCTGTTTATGTCCTGTTTATCACTGTGATACTCTGGATAATTTATTTTCCTCTGTACTTTCCTTTACAAGTCTTATCCATACAAATTAAAGCCAAAATATCAGACAGGGTTACTTTAATTCTCTTTTATGGTTTTTCAGTCCATTTATTTTCCCTATCCCAGCATGCAATGAGTGCAAAGTTGGTACACTCTGGACAAGACACCAATCCATCACAGGGCACACACACTCACAGACACGCACACACTCACATAGGGCCAATTCTCCCAGAAGGCCATTAACCTACCAGCAGGCCTTTGGACTGTGGGAGGAAACTAGAGCACCCGGAGTAAATCCACAAGAACGTGTGGAGAACATACAAAATACACGCATACACGCAGACAGCATCCCAGGAACTGAAACCAAGGACTAAATTATCATTGCAAACCAGCCTTCAAAGAGTCTGGGACACTGAGTTTTTGGGAGAGCAGGGTAGAAATACATCAAACACATTCTTTCATCAAGCTTTACTGTGAGAATCATTTTTAGTCTCAAGCGACCAAAATGATCCCCACTGTACAACTTTACTTTGTTGAATTCAATCTTGCCAAATATTACCATTACACACTCTTTGTTAACGCGGCCCTGATCTCCACACAGTATTCAGACAAGTTTGCCTAACTTCTTCCACTATGTGCTGTGATTATTTTTCACCTCTGTCCTTATTGAGATCGTTTAAAAAAAAGAAAAGGAAAAGCAAAAACGATATTTGCACCTTAAATGTTTGAAAACGACAACAACAATACCGTCTCCCATCCACCTCTTCTGCGATTGCAGAGGGGCGAAGAGAGAGAGAAAAAATGTTTTGCCTATTAGAAAAGCTTTTAAAGGGATTGAAGTTCCCAGAGATGAATTTGCAGCAGCACTGTATGCAGGGCTCAAGAGACTGCAGTAGTCAGCCTATTGAACTGGAGCAGGTGTGAGACTGTGCTGTGTGCCCATCACACAGAGAGATTGGTTTCCCACTCTTCCCTGAAATTCTATTGCTGCGAGTCTCAAAGTGCATCTGTGGCTCTGGGTGCTTTTCTCTCCTGACTTTAAAGCCATAATAAGCTCCATTTCCTGCCCACTGTTTAGACACCTCTGCCTTTTTTAATAAGATTCAGTCTAGAGCAGTAAAATGCACCAGGGTAAACAGTGACTCCTTTTACATTTTCGGTGCATCTCATGGAAAAAAAAAATAGTGCTTGTAATAGTGCCAAGTTTCATACTGCAGGCGCTTCTGAACTTGTGGTGTACTATAGATGTTTGCTTTCTGCATGACTGCTGTATACAGTGAATACACAAAACTAAGGTACCAGATACCAATGTGTACTCTATCCTGGTGGGTGCTGCACACTGATGGTGGTGGAGGAGAGTTCCCATAACCTGTAAACACTTTGAGTGGAGTGTCCAGTTACAGTAGGTGCTATATAAGTGTAAGCATTATTATTATTATTGTGCACTTTGCATTGCAGTATGTTTTCTTCAATGTGCTGGTTTAGCTAAACAGTAAAAGCAGTGAGTAGGTTGACCCCTATAGATTGGATGTTCCTGGTTCAGCTACTGTATCTGCTGTCAGTAGACTGCGCTTCCACACAATGGCAGAAGCAGCAGTGTGTGGAAGGTCTCAGAAATGGAGGTGTTGGGACTACTCCAAGTGTGCTGTGAAGTATTTGAAAGGGAAGAGTTGTGTGGTATGTTGAGAACTAGTTTTCCAAGGTGTCATGAGGATATACTGTAGCATCCTTGCTTTTCAGCTGCATTTTGCCCATTCTTACTCTTATACAAGGTTTTACTTTTATCTCCTTTAAATGTCTTTGCTTAGAGTCACACCTATTGCACCGTTTCAAACCTTGGGCTAAAGAATAACTGCACATGTTAACCTACTGTGTGGAAAGCTGGAGGAGGAACAGGTGTGCAGAACCAAACACCAATCTGCTGAAGCTCTAGAAACCTTTCCAGGCAAAGGCTCCTGTACAGATGTGGCTGATTACAGAAATCCAGCAGCATGGAAACTAGAAAGGAACAGGGGAGATGCCAAGCCAAGGAAGCTTGGGGTTCCTTGGAGCAAAGACCAAGGGAGAAGCAAAGGAAACAATAAATGATCAGGTGATCGAGTGCTTTAAACTAAATGATAGGAGTATTAGAAACAACTTAGATGAGACAGAAGCTGCTGCATTAACAGACAATTATGATGTTATTGGAATCACAGAAACATAGTTAACTGAAACCAATGGAGATGAATGTAGCATTAGTGGATACACACTGTTCCAGAGAGACTGGGAACACAGACGAAGGGTAGGTTAAGCACTATATATCACAAAGAAAAGCTCACATACTGTACATAAACCAGAGGGATAAAGAGTCTGAATCTATATGGTCTCATTAACAATATTGAAAGGTACAGTATTAGGAGTATATTATAGATCACTAAAATTCAGATGTTAATTCATCATTGGGGTTTACAGTATATGCAAAAGGAGCAGTAGCAGTTTTTATGGGTGACCTCAACTTTCCCAAAGGAATATCAGCCACAGAGGCTCAAATGGTAGACAGGGCTAATGATAGCTTCTTTACTCAGTTTGTCAGAGGACCTACAACAGGAAATGTTTGTATAGAGCTCATCTTCTCAATCAATCAGGACAAATTCAGACAAACGAAGGAGAGAGAACCGTTAGAGAACTGCGATCATAATATTCTGCCCTCTGAAGTACACTTTGAAACAGTTCATGTCCAGGGCACAGGTATACTATTTCCAGAAAGCAGATGAAGCAGTGAGACCAGTTTAAGAGGGTTAGAGTGGGAGAGGACAGACAGGAAAGCAATAGAAAATAGATGGCATCAGATTCTGCCTGATTCACCGAACAAATGTATCCCAAAAGTGGGTAAATATAAAAAAAGAAAAAACAGTATCCTGCGTGGTACAACAAATCAATTAGAAAATAAATAATAAATAAGCTCTTTATGAATGAATAAAAAATAATAAAAAGTTATTTCAGAACCATCAAGGATGAAACAAATTATATTCAGGACAATAGTGGGAAACCTCTAGAAAATAGAAAGGAAACTAGCTGCAATGCAATGACATACTAATGCAATATTTAACTCATGTGTTCACTATGAAAGAAGTTAAACAACATGCCCCAGGCAGTGCATGTCAAAGTCCTGTATTAAACAGCATCAGCACAGCAGAGACAGAAGTGTTCAGGGACCAGAAGCTCTCAAAATGAATAACTCCCGAGGGGCTGCTGGTGTCTTACTGCATTCCAGGACACAAGGGCTGTGGGAAGCAGGGCTAGCACTCAGGATCCGGAGAACTGAGGAGATGTAGAAATGATCCACGAAAAGAGTGAGAAAGGCCAATCAAAGAAGTATAGACCTGTGAGTCTAATTTCTATTACATGAAAGGTTATTGAAAATAGAGTTTATTTGAGAAAATCTGCACCACCGAAGCTCTTCTTTGGTTAATTATTCAGTTTTCTCCCAAGCAGGTTAAGACAAACTTACCATCACTTAACTCTCAATAAATAATTTTTTCCATGCATTTAATTTCTGGGTTTCTCAAAATAATATCCTAGGAAACATGAATATATAACCTTACATCCTACTGTATGCCAACTTGAACATAGCAAAGGTACAGTAGGTCTTGCCTAACCAGCTTGTCGGAGATCTTTGCAGAAGCAAGAGCAGTAATCAGTACACACAAGACATTTAGCAAATTAGTTAAGTTTGCCAATGATACCTAAATAGGAAACAACAAACAATGTAGAGGCAGCAAATTAAATTCAACATGATTTAGATCAAATTCAAGACATGAAAAAACACCTGGAAGATTATGTTTAACATAGACAAGTGCAGGGTTTTGCAATTGCACAAAGTGATAACATAAATTAAAAAAAAACAAAATGGGAAAAGCTGAGCTAGAATAGATTACTTATTAGGGAGACTGAGGTGTTTGAGTTGACACAACTACAGCACATCTTCTAGACAAAGAGACAGGTAAAGGTGCACTCCTTGCTGAAAGGAAATTTTCAATAACCAGAACAGAAACACGATGTTTCGGCCGTGGAGCTTCCTCAGGTCTCACGTGTGTGTCAACGTTGCGTTTCCCTTCTTTACCTTTTAGCAAGGAATGAGCTTTTATCTCACTGACGCAGCTCCCTCTTCGAATGTCTAGACAACGTGATTTAACACTTGAAAGCACCAAACACATGATACACAGCTAAAAGCACGGGATTTTAAACAAGTTAAAATTGTGTGAGAAACTAGCATGCCCTCATTTAGATTACTGTGTACTGTACATGTCTGGTCACTGCTTTATAGAATGGATATTCTATTACTTCATGTAAGCATTCAAAACCCTCAAAGGTCCTGATAGAGCCAACACAGCTGACGTCTTCAGAAAGAACAGAGAAACACGAACCAGAGGACACGAGTGGAAAATGTGTGGCAGCGCATTTTAACCCAAGAACAGGAGGCTCCTCTTTTCCCCAGGGGGTTATAAGAACATGGAACAAGCTACCCAGCCACGTTGTTGAAGCCCTGAGCCTGGTGTTATTCAAGACATGGCTGGATGAGATCAATTAACTACTGGGATCAATTAACTACCAAATTCCAAATGGGTTAGATGGACAAGATGACCTCCTGTCTTTGACACCTTTCTTATATTCTTATTCACACACTGGAACTAAAATTTACTGTTTTATAGTTAAGTTATAACACACTGTTTGGAAAAATACTACTGTTCCTGCATTTATAGCTTCTTTTAATTAATAAATGTTAAAAAAAATTCAAAGCACCTGTATTTTCTTTGCTATTTAAACTTTTAATTTCAGTTGATCAAAGTCTTGAATACGTCTGGAGGCTGATGGTATTATATTTTACTGAAATATTGACCTAGGAAGAGCTTACACTATTGTGTTCTCTTGCAGAAAGAATACTTTTCTATTAAGTGAGATAAATAAGGAACTTCAAATGCATAGTCAGAGAATACAGAGTTTCAAATGTCATGAAGCAGTCCTTTGGTTAAGAATGAGTTCTCTAGTTAAGAATGAATTAGTATTTATTTTGCTGTGTTTCTTCCACTTCTTCTGATATATTTCATAATTTCCCTCTAGGATTCTTTGAAACAGACAATAAAAAGAGTGTGCAAGATACAGGGCTTAAAAAGGGAAAAATAATATTTTCTCTGAGAAGATAATTTTGAATTATTCAGGGCAGACTAAATAAATCAATAACCAAACTAAGAAGAATGTCTGCTTCTGGTTGGTTTTCCCTAAGTCTGCATAAAAAAAATAAATATTTTGTTAAGTGCCCAGGTACAAATGAAAGTAAATTACCTAAAAACAATATTGTATTTTATAAGAGCTTAAAATAAACTGTCCTAGTTTATGCAAAGTATTTTGTTCACAATATTTTAATACTTTTTACAAAGCAAAGCTGCATGTCCTTCACTGAAACGTTGAAAAGCATCTTCATATTTCTTGCTTTTCTCAGTACCAGCACAGAAAAGAGAATGTAATATTTGAACTGGGATTTGAAGGTGTCCTAAATAGACAACTATGATTAAAAAGATACAGATCTTATCATGTGATTATGAACCGTGATATGTTAAATTAAATGTGGAACAAATCAAGTGGGAGTCTTTTTGGTGTTTTATTGAATATTAATTAAGGCAATTAACTGAGATAAAGTGCAATTCCTAATGTAATTGACAATGAGCTGACATTGAACATTCACTGAAAACTAGAATGAATCCATATGCACTTTACACCTCTCTCAAGAGGTCTCAACGGCTCCATTCTAATCCTCCACTGAGTGTGAAGTGTAAGTGGACGTTTTGGAGAACACAAATCTGGCTGCATGCAATAAACATCCATCCGTTTCTAACTGCTTCATCCAATACAGGGTCACAGGGGAGCCTGAGCCTGTCCAAGCAAGCAACAGGCGCAAGGCAGGGTACGCCCTGGACAGGACACCAGTCTTTCGTAGGGGACCAACAGACACAAACACACTCACACCATGGCCAATTTACCCAGAAGCCAATTAACCTACCAGCATGTCTTTGGACTGTGGGAAAATCTAGAAAACCCAGAGGAAACCCTCTAGAACACAGGGAGAACATACACACTGCATTCAGACAGCACCCCAGAAATTGAACCCAGGACCCCAGCGCTGCAAGTCAGTAATGCTAACCTTGCTGCTCTATATCTATATCGTTAATAAATTAAAAAAAAGAAACAGGTGAAAAGGGCGACATGAATATCACTGAAGCCAAGAAAACATGAGTTGACATGCCCTGGTTTCATAATGAAAGTGTTCTGGTCCCAGCAGACTTATTAATGGGTTTGTTTTTTGTGCTGCTGGTCTGTGAAGATGGGGGATGCTGTATTAATTATGCTGCTGCTGTGACAAAGGTGCCAGGAGGGAAATGGCAGCAAAGTTGCTCACAAGTCACACTGTGCATCTGCAGAAGTATGCGGCGAATATCCAGACTAATTAACACTAGGTGGGGCTTGTTTCAAAGAGAGTCAGGGGCAGGCCTGGAAGGGCACTAACTATAGAAACTGCAATGCAGACACTGAAACATCCTTTCTCTCTTGTGATATATCCTGACTGAGAAGATCTCACCCCCTCACCCACTCACACCCCCAAGCAACAGCCAACATCAATGACAGGCTGTTCCAGCTGTACTTTACTCTTACATTAGCCCATATGACAAGATTTATAGCTGTAGTATCAACTATAAGTTAATTCAAATCAAATGGGATCTTATGGTTTCTCATTTCTTTTGCTGGAAGCTTTGAGTTAAGTTTGAAAAGACTGGAAGATTTTACATAAACACACTAGTAACAACTTTACACATTGCAATTTTTAATTTTTTGATAACACGGATATACGGTGTGAATATCCTGATGAGTTGAAATGGGCTAAACAGTTTAATAACACAGCCTGCTATCTGAATCTGAATCCTGCCCTTGTGTCCCGTGAGTTGTTGTTTTGCATTTGGAGTACTGTTTGCACACCACATAATACATACTGGTGCTCTAGAGGGAGTGCAGCGCAGAGCTTTTCTTTTAATCTGGAAGGAATGACAGAGTCCCAGACAGACTAGGAGGACATGTAAATATGTAATGGAGCATTATTAAAAATTTCCATTTACGGCTTCTAAAAGTAATATTGCACATTAAAACCATTAATCCATTAAAAATGGTTGGAGGATGTCACAGACAAAATATTCAAATGATGACTTGTACATTTTTATGTTTCAGTTGAGTGTAACCTTGACTGTATGTACAGTAGCTGAAAAAAGTGGAAAGGAAAATGACCAGCTGGACCAGAAAGACCATATGAGCTCCAGAACCAAACCTGGAGCTGAGATACCAGAGACCTTCTAGTACATCATTTGTATCTTCCGACTCATGTTTCAATGCCGATTCTGTAGACTGACTAATTTTTTATGGGTTCATTTGAGGTTTGAAAATAAATGATTCGAGTTCCCTTGTAGGCTTCTTAGTCCAAGACTAAAAAGGTTTGGTTCTTTTAGCCTGTCAGTACAGGACTATTTAAGCCCTGGAATGTATCCGTACAAAACCAGTGGAAAAGAACAGAGATCCACATGGCTCCTTCTCCTTCAAGGCAAAGAGGTTGTGAGAGACGGTGTCCTGCAGGGACTGGCCCTTTGCAATTTATGTGCACCATGGCTTCAATGTCTACAGGGGGAAAGCATGGGCTGGTGTGTATCTGCAGACCCTGTTTAATTAACTCAGAGGTCCATCCATCATCCGTAATCTGCTGGCATGCACCTGCTCCTCCGCAAGGGTGCAACAGCCCACGGGCCATCTGGGTCACGTTGCAGCACTGCGCAACAGAGATGGTGACGAGCCGGGTCTGTGCATGCCAGGGCCAATGGGGAGCGTTTCATTAGGAGACCAGCCCTCTGCACGAGGAGGTAAGCATTCATCACTTTCCCATGGCTTCTCTGGCCACTGGGTGATAAGTGACTGATGAATGAGCAGACATGCGGCTCTTAACTAGTGAGGAGAGGCAGGGACCCCATGCAGACAGGTGTGCAATCCCATGATTGGCCCCCACAAGAGGCCACTAGTAATCCCCAAGGCACTGTGGCGAGAAGAAACTGCTTATGGGGCCCTGAGCAACTCAAAGGGGAGCCTTTTGTTATTCAGTTGTAACATTTTCGGTACGTTTTCAAAAACTTCCAAAATAAAGTCCAGTAACTCCTTCCCCACCAGCGACAGAGCGTGCTGACAGACCCTCTGTGAAAGCTACAGACATGAAGAAATTCCTTTTAAAGTATGTATAAAGTACTTCACATATTTGGTTGTAAGTTAGTTGCAATAGCAAGAGTAGATTGTAGCTATTAGGTTTTATCTGTTTCTCATAATGCCTTCGTTGTCTTTGCAAAGTTGCTTAACACCAAATTTAGAATATAAGTTTTTCAGTAGTTATGTGTATATACATGCGTTAATTATTTGACATTTGTGTTGTAATCGTGGATATTGGTATTTTCATCTTCAGGAGCTGATCCAAGTTAATTACTATACCCGAGACCCAAGTAATAAATAATTTTATGGGCCTAGCAGGGAACTGTTTGTAAACTCCATGCGTGGTGTAATGGCAAGATGTTTCTTCACATTGCAGGAAGCAAGTTTTACATTACGATAAGCTATAGTTTATTCTAGGAGCCACTCATCTGTGCAAGTGAGATATCATTATGCACTGTCATTAAATCCTAAACTTCGCTCCACACTGAGAGCTGCTGTGACACTCCCTGTAACTTCCTGTGCTGTAGCTTATGCTACAGGAGAAGAGACAAACTTATCAAAATTAATAGACACAATCAATGCTTGCAAGTCTTCTTTGGCACAGGACCTCTGGACAGTTAAAATCATCAGTCATTATCTAAGAAGACCAGTGCTATACAGGTATCATACTGTGTACTGTATGTTATTGAATCACTGCGTGCCATATCATGATTTGGAGTGGACCGTTTAACAAGTTTATTGCCATTGTAATAAACGTGTGTGGTTTTCCCTCCCAGAAATATTCCTGCTAAGTACTGGCAGTGGTTTAGGACCCAGGCTTTCTAGAGTTAGTATTCCCCAACTGCAGTTCACGGAGGACTACGATCAGTTCAAGATTTTCTACCTCACATCTCAACGTTTATTTAAAAAGCGACAATAAGAAACAATAATTGAAAAGAGAAACGCTTCCAAATCAGTTTTGAGAGCTTGGGAAAGATAACCTTCTGGGCTGATAGGAATAATACAGCGAAATACTGTGCCTGCAGAGAAAATTAAACTGACATTTGATTCTATAAGGTACAGTATCTGCTGACAGGAAGGTTCAAATTCGCATGGCAAATAATAGCTGGCATCAGGTCTCTGACATAAAGGGATGGTCTCAGTCTTAGTGCTTCTCCTCAGTGTTAAAGCAGCCTGAGCTCTGGTCCGCCTGCAGACTAGCACACTCCAAATCCCACAATACATACTGTAGACACAGAGAAACGCAGGGAAGGGACACAAACAATAGAGCAATGAGCCAGAGACATTACCTGTGCTTCAGCTTATACACCACTGTGGCTTTCCTGTGACTCTCCTTTTGTTTTGAAAGTAGATTAAAGTGCATAAAACAAATCTGGACATTTCACCACTGTTTTCTTTCCAATTACATTTTGTCTTGATATGCGAAGGAGCCTCTCTCATGGCTACAGCAACACCTGCCTGCAGCAAGGTAATAAAACTAGCAAATCCCTGTGGAGTAATCCTATTTAAAGCCGGGGGTTCTGTAGCACTAATGGCTACATTGATTTAACTGTAAAGAGAGAATATGCAACAGCGCATTAGATGGAAGGGTTCTTAAATATCATAAAAAGTCAGAGAGAGGTGACTGGAAGAAGGATCTGCCAAGAAGATTGGGGCAATGAAATCAGCAGCTTAAATTGTTTCTTTTTTAATCTCAACCACCACGTCCCCCATCCTCCGCTCATTCTGATTTCATTTGAAATTTGCATTTAGTGCTACAGAAATGGACTGGCAGCCCGAGATATTAGATTTCTTCCTTTCCTTTTCCCTTCTGCCCATGAAAAGTCTATAAATGAAGGGAATAATGGTTTCTCAGTCTATCTGCCTGACTGTCTAAAGACAGCATAATAAACTGTAGCTTGTATTGTTGCAGTTCCTACAGAGGCACATGATATCCAGAATACCATGTGTAAATTCCTACGGAGCACACAGTGAGGGCTCAGCTGTACATACTGTATTATTAAGTCTTAAATGAGGCAAAAATCAATGAGGCACATTTGTTAACTCCAACAGGTACAGTAAGCCTCACTAGGGACTTACAGCAATCTGACTAACCCCAAGGTCAGTTTGAGATCTCCAAAGAGCCCTGCATTGAAAACTAATCGAAATATTATTAGGTCACCCTCACTTGCTAGATTATTACTGCTACTATACAACTACTGCATGATAAATAATACACCTTAGTGATAAACTGCTGATTTAGGGAAAATGTAACAAATCAAAGCACTAACACAGGTGCTGATGCTCAAAGTAATTTGATATTGTCTCTTAAATTAACAAAGGAGAGTGAAATATGGGGCAGTCATGAAATCATTCCCTAGTTTGAAAACTTTCCTAATCCAAAACCCATTCCACTTGGTGTGTATGAGGCTAGATGATTCTAATATCATATGCAGTACACTGTGAGACGCTTCATTGGTTTGGAAACAGATTTTTGAAATATCACTACAGTACGTTTGTCTCTGGTTATTGCAGAATTCAAGATACATAAGCAGGCTCTTTAAAGATGGATTGTTTCTAAATGCAATTCACTTGACTTGTGAAACCCAAACGCACACCTCCCTTAGCCTTTCCTGATTAATGCAGGAGGCACAACATTTGAAAGCCTGACTGTTTTCTTCCAGTGCACTTCCAGGCACCTGCAGATGACTCAGTGGTTCAACAGCTATAAGATAATAAGGCGATGCAGTTAACAATTTAATGAACACAAGTGCTGCTGCACATCTCCACATTGCAGCCAAGATGCATTACAGCCTCACAAAGTTTATGAAAACTCACCCCAGAGAAATGGAGTTGAGGAAAAATGAAATCAGATTTAATTGGTTACTTATTCATTGTTCCCAATGAAGTCACAAGGACATTGCTAATGACCTTCCCCATGAGTGGTGCTAAGAGTCTCTGCCTTTTCCATTTTCAGTCATGTGGGATATCATGCTTTGTTAAAACTCCATCATTAGTGAAAAAGAAATTCTGTTTTTTTTAATTTATGTTTAATAGGGATCCTTAGAAGTGGCTTTGTTACTACCTACCTTTCTCAAGGTAGTATAAACTATTTGCTCTGCACAGAGGAACAATATTATACCTACAAGTATTCAGTTGGGATGAAATTAATTCAGGTTCATTGACTGATCATATACTGTATAATATGAAACAATATAAATCAATACCACTCCTTTCTGTTGACAAGCTTGAGATTTAAAATCGAGGCAAAGTAAAATGCTTCTCAATTGATTTGCAAAAAAAAGGAAAAATATTAAATTAAAACCTTTTTAATAATTTATCTACACTGGTACCTGTGAGTTCTAAATAATAAAGAACTGTACCTTTAGTAACAGTACAGTATGGGTGGTATGTCTGCCTGTAGCCAACTAAAGCACTCCTAGTACAGTACTGTATGTGCTTTCTCATACCAGGACACCTGATTCTCTATTGATTTATTGATTCATAATAAGCGTAAGGGAGAGCAGACAGAGTGAGTGGAAATGACTGCAGAGAGTGAACTCAAATGATTGAAGTATGGAAGAGCATGTCTTGAGCTCACTCATTGCACGTTTTTCGATACTATTGTCAGTAATAGGGCTCATAATGAATATTTATTATCTTACAGTCACTGGCATATTGTTTTTAAAATAGCAGTTATCAACTTTACTATGAAATTACCATTCTAAATGGATGCCAGGCATGAGGAAGTGAGTCAATATAAGCACAGCTTTATCCAGAGTTGTCTGCGAAATAACAGGCTACAGTTGGCTCCAAGTTATTATCTGCAGACTCGACTTGATGTGGGCTCGATATGTTGCCAGTCTGCACTTTTAGGCACGTGCCCATGAACATGTTCTGAAGACACAGGAGTAGCCCTCTTATTTTGCCACATTAATTGCTGCTGTTTGTTTTCTAGCCATGGCCTCCTCAGTGGTTTCTGATGCCTTGTGTGGCAGGCTGAGGAAGTGTTAACACCTTGTCTCCATGGTTTATTCTCTAGCCTTTGTAACGAAGCATCAATGTGCTGGGATAGTGTCGTTTTACATAGCATCTATGAGGGTCCTAGTGTGACAGTGAAAAAAAAGAAAAAAATGACGTCCATGCTGTAGCAAATGAAAGGAAGAAGTGAAAGTAGTTTTCTTTGGTTTCACCTCACTGATATTTGCTTTTACCACACAAAGATGAATAAAAATAAATAGCTGTCTTGTTTGTGTGCCCTTAAGACAAGTGTTAAATGTCAAACCTGTGTTTCAGGTTAAAGATGGTTTTCTGCACATGCGCCCTGAGGAAACAGGGCACCTAATCTCTTCTGATTTCAGATTTCAAAAACCTTCCGCTGGGCTCTGCCTCTCCAACTATTAGACAATTCAGTGAGGATGTGAATGAAATCTCATTTCAATCTGAGCAAATCTAAAAGTTTACGTTTTTAGAAACCCCAACAATTTCTGACAGCCTACTATATCTAATCGACTACTACTTTACTGTTTCTCAAAACTGACATTTGGAGAAAAAAGCATGTCAAAATATCGTTGATCAGTTTAAATGGTTTCTTGGCGATAAAAGCAGTGTGTTTTGTTTTCGGAGTGTAAAGTAAGACGAGACGGGACCGACTCAGTGACATCTGCAGTGGCTCACCTCTCATATCTAAGGGGCATGGAGGGGAGATGGTGGTGGCGCAGTACTTCGTATTGCTGCCCTGCAGCACTGTGGCCCTGGGTTCAATTCCTGGGGTGGATTTTATACAGTGTGTTATTCTTGATAATACCCTGGTTTTATTTAAAAATGAACAAACACACTTTGCCAGAAAGACTGAATAAGATCCTGAAAAAAAGATCCCATAAGCAAATTACTGATGAACTTGACAGGACTGAACTCTTCTACGTATTGATTGATGAAAGCAAAAAGTCTGCCAACAAGAGACATGCTGTAAATTCATGGAGACTGTTCTGATAATTTGTCACTTTTTAAAATAATCCCTGCATTTATATAGTGCTTTTTGCCCTGGAAGGACACAAAGAGCTTCATACAAAGGGAGTCAGGGATGACAGCAGTCTCACCATACAACAGATCAGTGGACAAGAGAGGAATTGTTAGACTCCACAGTGTGTTCTTTTCTGGTCTTGATTTGTTAAACAGGGCTTGAACAGGCTTTCCTGTCATTTTATTATTATTTTTAGTCATATCTCTTTGATAACACTGCCTGGTAGTTTGCAGTCTCAGTGAAATTAAATATATAACACGTGAAACCACTGAAGATCCCAGACTGATTGTTTTACATTGAAAATGCAGTCTGGGAAAATGTGCTGGTATTAATTATTGTATTACTATACACGTACCAACACATTATAATGAAGAAAGACTTTATAAACATTATATTTAATACCTGGATTACCTGCTTAAGAGCAAAGAAAATGATAAAGACCATAAAGGCAATTAAGCTCATCTGCAGTAGCTTGTGTGGTTACTAGGAGCTCAGTGAAGAGCAGAAGTACTGTATATACACTGTAGTGAGCCTGCTAAACTGAGAATCCTGAACACATGATATAGGAATTGCTAAACCTAATCCTTAAGAATGCAGTACATCCTGTACTATTACTGTATATTAAATTACAGGCAATTGAAAAAAACCTCAGGACACCACTCTGTTCCTAAATACTGTATGAATGAATATCTACAGCAGGCCCTGACACTGACCCCTCTATACTCTGTGTTTCTTCTTGTCAAAATAAATTAAATGAATACATGCATAAAAAAATCAATAAGCAACTCTGGTTTGATTTACTGCCTTCACATACCAAAACCTTCTCAGTGGGACCAAAAATATGCAGAGCTGCTTGACATTATCACTGCGAAATACAGCTCCTCGCTGCGACAGCTAACTTGAATCAATGTAATCAGTTTTTTTCTACTGAGGAAAAAAAACAACTAAATGCCATTACCGGCAAAGGCAGAGTAAGGCACGTACAAAAATTAAAAAAAGTATACAAAACATCTGAACAAACAGGCTTGGGAGACCATGCCTGTTTATTTTGGAGAGTTATTCTGTGATGTGATGCTTTCTCATGCTATCTCATCACATTAGGCACAGGTAACCACTGCACAGTGTCTTGCAAGGCTGTGTATCAAAGGTATCAAAGGTTCAAATAAGAAAAAAAGTTAATGAGAATGTCTGACGAAAATCAGTCAGAACAAGGACCTTATCAAGGCTTTACGGTGCCAAATAGATGGAGAAATTTAATAATTTAACAAAAGTAAGGCAGAAAACAATGGAACTCAGTATTAAACAGCACACAATTGCTTTATTCTCTGGCACCGCTTGGTAAAAGAGCAATAACTAGGCGACTTAATAAGACAAATATGGATTACAAAAAAGAACAAAAAACGCCACACACAAAAGCTATATCTATATATAAATATTTTAAAAGCTTTCAATTTCAAGGCTCTGCTTCTTACAGACATAAAGATAACGAAATCTGTGTTTATAATCTAGAGACAAACACTTTAAAAGGCAGAGAGGAATCCTGCGTCCAGTCAAACAAAAGGTTCTTGTCCAGGACTAATTCTCAAAAAAGAGGATGCTTATGAATGAAAGTGAAATGAAATAGAAATTCCCTAGTTTAATCAATACACCATTTACCAAGGATTTCTCCTCTGTGAGAATGCCTTCCACAACAATAGTTTGAAATGCATTTTAGAGATAAATATTTATTATTTTGGGCAGCATGGGGGCACAGTTGTTAGCATTGCTGCCTCACACCACTGGGGCTCAGGGTTCCATTCTGGACTTGGGGTGCTGTCTGCATGGGGTTTGTATGCTCTCCCCATGTTTGTGAGGGTTTACTCCAGTGCTCCTGTTTCCTCCCACAGTCCGAAGACATACCGGTAGATTAATTGGGTTCTGGAAAAACTGGCCCTGGTGTGAGTGTGTCTGTGTCTGTGTGCCCAGCGATGGACTGGTGTCCCGTCCAGGGTGTATCCTGGATTGAGCCTGCTGGGAGAGGCTCCGGCTCCACAGCAGCCATGTATTGATAACATGGTCAGAAAAGGAGTGGATGGATTGTCCTTGAGAACACCCTGGTGTTATTTAAAATGAACACTCTTTGCCAGAAATTCTGAAGAAGATCCTGAAATAAGATCCTGCAAGCAAATTACTGATGAACTAAGCAGGACTGAACTCTTCTATATTGATCGACAAAACCAAGCCGTTTATTTCTCATGAGTTCAAAGCTCCATAGACGTCTGCGTACTCCATAGCAACCCAAGCCTCCCTCATCTTTATCCTTACATTCCAAAGTGTATTCATCTTATCCAACTACACGTTCACTTACAGTACCTGAACGCTTAAACTTCAATATTTAAATAATTTGTTCAATCCAGATTTGTTTTTACTGGTCTTTAGCTTCTCTTAAAGTGCCGTCCTTGGGATCCTTAAGCAGTGGTCAGACGACCGTGTGATTAATAGCCTTATAGATCTTTTAAATAAATGATAAGCACCGGGAAAGGAAATCACTGGCTCGAGCCTCGGCATTTCCGGAGAGATGGTAAACTCAAATAACACCTAGTAAGGAGTGGGGATCTTCCACTTCACTGAGACTTCCCGAAGGGAAGAATAATCTTGTTGACAAAAAAGACAATTTAGCATCAAACAATTAGAATTGGCATCCTGCAGGCCACAAGATAACCTGCACCTCGGTTAGCACCAACACCGCATACAAAACACCCATCTTTCAGAATGCATTCTGGAAGGGTGAGAGAAATACAGGCACTTCTGTATCTACAGTCCCTCAGAGCCCTCCACACACATGCATGCACACACACACGGGACACTGAAATCCGTTTGACAGGGCCTCATAAAGGGAGTAATTGGTGTTTTGCGTTTCCAGCCAGTTAGAATCTGTGGCAGAGAACAACTGAATGTTAAATGGCTCATTAGAGGGATAGAGGCTAAACAAATGTCAGATTTCCACATGCGGATCCTTCCGCTGTGCAGCCAGTGAGTAGTCACGCCGGTAGAGAAAGAACAGGAGAACAGGAAGACGTCTGTGATCCTGCAGGCGTGATGCATTGGAGGTCAGCTGAAAGGTGCTAATGGCTAATACTTGAAGACACAGTTTTGCGGTATCTTTAGCACCGTGCCGGGATTAGAGACAATAACTGTCTGGCACTCTGCATTCCCTGAAGAGTGACAAGACACAAGCTACTGCTGAACAATTAACCAGCTGGCATTACACAGTTCTTGAGGATCATGCAAACACAACTGACGATGCTCAGCAGGAATCAACTGTTTGCATCAGGTTCTCTCATCCCTTCAGAAATAATCGTCCCTTTCTCTGCTCAGTTTTTGGAGCAAGCTAAAAGTGTTTTTTACAGCACATTTTACTGCCAGAATTGGTTCACATACTGGAAGAATTAACATCTTTAAGGAGCAGGGATGTGATTGATTCATTGTAAAATCAAAGGAAGGAATGAAGCAATTTGTTGATGTACTGTACAGCATTTTAGCCATGTTTGGCATTTCTCCCTTGCAAAGGTCTACTATTATTCATTTCCCCCGGCTGGTAACTTTTTTGTGCATGACATTACAGTACGTTTAGAATTTAATCTCTTTTTATTCATCTTTTTAGCTGAAAGATTGTACAATATTTAATCAATATCTCACAGGCTACAATGACACCTCCTTGCATATTTTTGCATTAAAATAAGAGTCCTTGCTTTCTTTTAAGTCCTATCTGTGTACTGCGTCATATTTCCCAGAAGACCCAGACTAAGAGATGATCTCGAAGACCTCAACACATAGCACAACTAATGTACATGGGTTACTTAACATGTAATGTTTGTGTGGAACACAGGACAGTTGAAATAAAAGGGGTTTGTCTCCAGGAGTGGAGGGGATCCCCATTACCTGTAAAGTACTTGAGTGTCCAGTAAAGCACTGTATAAGTGTAAGGAATTATAATTATTACTTGTTCCTTTGCAGCCTACGCATGCTGACGCAGCTACCCACCTGAACTATTATAATTATTATACAAAGTGTGAGAAAACTCAATCACGTTGGTAATTATTTACTAATATATCTAATATCTATTACATGTAAGGTTATTGAAGCAACTATTAGAATTAAATAAGAGATCACCTACTGTATATATGTGGGGGTGTAGAACAAGCTGCCCAGCCATGTTGTTGAAGCCAGTAGCTTGGCTTCTCTCAAGAAAGAGCCGGATGGGATCTTTGGATCAGTCACTGTTGTAACTACCGAATGGGCCACACTAGCTGAATGGCTCCTCTCATGTGTACAGTAACTGTTCCTATGTTCTAAAATATAAGAAAATCAAATTGTTACAGAAAAGAGGGTGTGTATATTGAGCATAAAAGAAAAAACATACAGTATCACTTCATTTATTTATTTACACACAGCCACAAACAAAATATACAGACTTTGGATATTTGGTAAATGTGTTTTGTAATCATTCTTGACTTACTGTGATACAGTCAAGTGACTGCTGCATAAGCACTAAATCACCTCATTATAAAGAGAGTGGATTGTTCAAAGGCGATGAAAGGATTTAACCTGTTGCAAAGCCAGATAAAAATCAAAGAGAAATACACAGAAGTAAAACAGCTGATATGTATAAATCCCATGGTAGATACATCTCATTTATTACATTCTCTACAACTTGGAAACAGTAGCCTCAAATGACTTTACTGGTGAAATCCAGGGGTCATGTTTGATCATGAGCACTGTTTTGATGCACAAATAAAAGCCACAGCTAAAGTCTCTTACTTTCACCTCAGACATGTTGCCTGCATTCTGCCTTCTCTTGATTACACTGCTGGAGAAACTCTGATTCTTGCCTTCATCACCTCTCAGCTGAATTACTACAATAGCCTTCACAGTGGTCTCCCTACCTGCTCCCTAAACAAATGTTCCAACCTCAGCTGCTTGACTTCTAATGTGTTCAAGACTCTGTGATCACATCGCCCCAATTCTGACACATCTTCACTGGCTCCTCATTACCTAGTGCATTCAGTTCAAAACTTCACTCTTAACTTTTTAAGCTCTACACACCAAATCCCCACAACACTTAGCATGTCTCGTTACTGACTGAGGCACATCTTTTACTCGAACCTTCTTACAGGTACAAGCAGCCCTGGGCACAACCTTCCAGCTGCCTTACTCCTCAGCTCTGGGACTCACTCCCTGACAATCTGAAAAATGTAAACTCATTTACTGTTTTTTAAATTTTATCTAGTAATTAATCTGTTTAGTCAGGCTTTTAATTAACATTTGCCTTTTCTCATTTTTCCACATTCATTTTTATTTTTATCTTTATTTCTGTTCAATGCTCTGTTCGGTGTTTCTGTTTTGGTTTTGTTTCACCCTGTAAAGTGCCCCAGACACTACTGATGTACTGTACATGGGCAGTGAAAATAAAACCAGTACTGTATGTCCCATTCACCAGTTCAGCAACACCTCTCTGGTACGGGTAAGCTGAAGACAGTGGGATTGGGCCATGCAGGGAGCAAGTGTAAAATAAGTACATGTTTGTTCAGGGTCTATGAAAGGAATGGGACAGAATCCCACAGGATTATCACAGGATAATCTGCAACCTGGTGCACAGCGTCAGTCACAGATAATATGATATATATATATAATAATATAACTACCATGAGATCAGGTGCTTGCTAAAACATGGCCAGCAGGATTAGGAATTCTGTTCCTAGGAACGGCCAGTTAGCATCCCTGACTCAATGCTTATGATGGAAACCAGGAAAAAAAATACTGTATATGATGTGAAAAAGAAAAAGGTTAATGCCTTGATAAAGAGATGATTCGCTTCAAATAAAGTATCCCCTCTTTATTTGAAAACTCATTTTGATCTGCCACTGCAAAAAGTATTTGATTCTTTGACAGCTTTTATAGGTTTCTTTTATATAGGCCTATATCAGGTGCTGGTTTCGTGAGGTTCAGACAATAAATGCTTTAAGATTTTGGTTTTCACAAGCGCAATTTGTGCAAGAACCAACAGCGTGTGAAAATCGGAAATGGATCAAACATCAGTGCCAACAGGAGGCTTCATTCCCATCTCTGCTTTGTGTTTGTATTCGATGAGAGACCCCCTCCTCCGCCGTGTGGCTGGGCCTCAACGATCGGCTCCTTTGTGTTCATAAGTCTCTGATCTCATCGGCACACTGCTTGTCTCAGCTTTCCCTGCTCATTTAAAAATCCACAGAGCCTGCGCTTGCACAGCCACACACGCGGACGCGCGGCCGAGAGGACGCCTGGGCACTTCCCTGCTGCCATGTCCAATAATCGAGCAGCGCACTGCTCATAAAGGAGAAGCAATCACGCAGCAGGGGAAGAGACTGCACTTCCTTTCTGTGTGGCAAAGCTACTGACACTGAACGACCCCCTAATCTCTTTTCGACATCTCTGGAGAAGGAGCTGCAGCTATCCCACTTACGCCACTGCCTTCGTGGAGAAGAAACAGCTGATACTGCATTAAAAAAACAGGCACCTTCCAACACAGTGTCTGCTCTGAAGTCAAACATTGGCATTCTGCTTTATTGCAAGGCTTAAAAACACTTTAGCAGAGAGGGCAGGTGTCTTCTGCAGAAATAACAGATCACGAAATATGTTTTTGTTCTTGCTTTGTAAGTCCATAGGTGGTGTGTTGTCTAATGAATGTTTACATTTTAAAGATACTTCACAGCTTTACATCATTTTCTAAAACTAAGGATGTTTAAGAAAAGGCCGTCGAAAAGGAACCACCAGCATGTTGCTTAATGTAGTTGCAAGTTTTCAGAAGCTGGAAGGAAGGCTCAGTACTTAGCCACAGCTTCACGGAGAACATGAACACATTTTTATTTCTCTAACGTGAATGTGAGAAAATATTAAAAACACCAACATTTCTTTCCCCAAAAAGGTTAATTGGTAACACTTTCATTAAAGGACCCCACTGCTAAGAATACAAACCAAATAAAGCATACATTTCCAACTAATTATCTTCAAATAACCAAATAATAAGTTTTGGAAAATAAATCATTAGTTATGCACTGACCATGACCTATTGATTAATTATAATGCGGAATCCAAATTTGACAATTATGATCCATTTACGAGCCTGTATTGTTGCCTTCACAATAACATGCTGATTAGTCTAGTGTAGTATTTACGCTGCACCTCTTCACTGCTGGTCTGCAGCATTCTGGCTTCTGTGGTAAGAATGCTCACAGTTCCAGTGCAGGTTTATGACTGAAAGAGTAACAAGCCAGCAGATCTACAGTACAAGCTGTCGTGGGCACACTCTGCACCCCATCCTTCCCACGTGCAAACTCAATAATCCAGCCAGCCTCCTTTGTAGGAACACAAAACCCAAAGACACGGGGCTGCCATTATCCTGGCTGGGAGTTATAGATTCCCTCTCGCATTTCGCCTGCTACCACCATGCTTACTACTGTCCACAGCCAGGCGGTCTCCGACTGGGCTCCACGCGGTCCAACGCCTGCTCAGCGGGCACCTACCGGTGCTGGACAGTACAGTATTACTGTACAGTATTCGTGGCGAGCACATGCGTGAGCTGATCGGTATGGGCTGCTTTGGTATCAAACTGAAATGTTTGACCCATTCCAGAGATTTAGAAACGAAAGTGAAGTCTGATGTTCAAACTGCTGAACCAGCCTACTGTATGTCTGTTGCCTGAGAACAAGGTAACAAGCCTAGATATCCCGTTCCTGTTGTGAACTGATTTTCAAGCACCTGCAGCTCAGAAGTGCTGGAGGCTGACACTCTTTGGCTGTCTCTATAACTACTGTAGTGTCATGTCCTTTGTACACTGAATGTATACAGGAGTACACATGTTGCTACTCTGATGCTGCTCTGCTTAAGACAATTTTCCTGTCATATCTTGACACAAGTCCTGCCTAAATTTGAAACTGATGGATGGCTGTTTGTTCTAAACAGTGTGTATCCAGTCCCCTGTGCTTTGTAGTCTAACTGATAAGCACACTGTACTCACGCCAGATTTCAAAGATGACAAATGGAGACTAATCCAGAAACTGCACAGTACTATATTCTCTTACTACCCCCTGGTTTAGACTCGCATACCACCATGTTGGCAATGGGACACGTTTCTTCAACACATTTCAGGCTAGTTACTTATAACACTAACAGAATGCCTAAAGAAGGAATAGAAAGAAACAGCTAAAACATTTAGAAGTTTTATAAGTTCATATTGCAGTATTTTAAAAAGAACAATATAATGAAACCAGAAAATAAATGTGGGAAATTATACACAGTATATATTGCAAACTACATTTACATGCATGTAAATATACTTTTAGCTAAATGATATATTTTACATATTTTAGTATCTGACATAAATAATTAAATGTAATATAAATGGAATTATTTTTTCAAAAGCATGTTAATACACTTTCAATTGTCTTTTGACAGTTTTGTGTTTACACTTTCTGTCCATTTTAGTCAAACTTAATAGAAACATTTTTGATTATTTACCTTTTCTACAGATGGAGCAATTCTTGTTTTACAACCAGCCACAACACCAGCTTTGTGTAAATCAGCTTGTGAAGACTAAAGAAAAGATTAGTGACATTAGAAATACTTCCTGAACGCACTTGAAGCTGAGGAATCCTGTATGACCTTTATATTCAGCTAAGGTTTCCATTGTGGAGGAAGGATGTTAGTGTTATTGTTGGTGACCTCTTTGGAGCTGGAGGTTTTTATTAAATGGCAGAGTGCAGTCTAATTTGCTTTGTGTTACCCCATCTGTGTTGGTTACAATGCAATGTGTCAGATTATCATGCTTAAGAGCTAATAGCAATGCACAGCATTTCCTAAGAGGTATGGAATTAAAAGCCAACCCACTACTCAAGCAGATTCCAGCTTAAGAAGTGCTGTTTGGACAATCCACATGCACAATCTTCACATGCAACACCTGATAGCACGGCCTCTTTCTTTATAATCTCACCAATGAGTCAGACTGGTCTGAGATAGTGTTAGGCTGTTCACCATGAAGTGTCAACTTGAAAACTGTCAGCCGTGCAATTATTTAAAAAAACTAAATCTTTCATTTAATTTTTACTTTCAGACAAAACAAAACGGCCTGACAGGCTCAACGAGAAGCTCCCTGAAACGGTGAAGAGCTGCTGGAAGGGAAAACGGAGAGAGGAGAAAGGAGCATAATTCGATCTATATCCTCATCTATCTTTTTCCAGTTACCCCCTCAGCTCCATGCTGAAGTGTTTTCCTATTGGCAAATGTAACCGGTACTCGGTAATAAATCACCAGTGAGCTCTCAGGCCCCCAGCTCATCTGTTCCACCGAGATGCATACCCACAATTGGATTTCTCCCTTAGCACATACGTTATACTGGCAGCTCGTGGTGTAAGCCACAGCTGCAGTCACTGCTGCTGCTTCTGGTGCTGCAGTTCCTTCCAAACCAGCAGAAGGCTCAAAGATATATAAACAGTCTCTGTATACAGTCGATACAGAGCACTGACTGCTGACTACACAGCCTACTAACAGCAGCTCAAGTTCCCATGAGCTCCAACTGATTCGGTTTCATAATTTTTATTTGATTTAAAACAGTTTTGAGGATACCCAGCACTCCTAACTGCTATCCATGATGATGTCACTCCTGCCTAAAGTGTAATCTGAATTCTTAGGCACCAAGAAATATTTTGTGTTGAAAAACACTGACCTACACAAGTATTAGGATACTGTGCATTGCACTATAACTAGGTACGCTCTGGACAAACAGCTAAAAGAAATACATGGTCATTTTCTTCAATCACTGGATATTAGAAGATTATTGTATCTTCCTGAGCACAGTCATATACTGTACAGCACATACATACCCACACATTTATGTAAATCACCTTAAGCAGGGGATTATAAAAGCTAGGACAGCAGTAGGGGGTTTTGGTTCAGGTGAGCATTGGGAGAGGTAAGATGAAGACATATTATTATGCTTTCATCATTTTCAAGCACATCGTCACTTGCTGGAAGATGGGAATAAGGAGCAGATGGAATTTCTTCCATTACTGTCATCTGTTCTGCCCCGAGCAAGACCAAGGCTGCACAGATCTTCAGGACATTGACGTGAGCTCTCTGCAGTCCAAGTCAATGTAGCTTCGAGATACGATAGCCACCTCCTCTGTGACATTGGTTGTCTTACATCAGTAGTTTGAACCTCTATTGGCTGTAGGTTCTATATTTTCAAAAATGCTCTTACCACAAGGAAACCCATGGAGTGGTCGTGCAACAAACTCTATGAAAGAGAACACCAGTATACAATGTTAAAGGTTTGCCTGGTTTCCACGTGCCAAGAGTATATGTCTTCAATTTGTAATCAAGAGTTCTGTAAGCATATGGAGTAGCAAGGGGAGTGCATACTGTAAGTGACCAGGTATTGTGAACTGAACTGTCCTTCTCTCTCCATAGCACCCTATTTTCAGTACATGTGCTCCTGCATTCAAAGGGCTTGTCTGATCTGGTCACCCATGCACTGTGTAGAAAGAAGTGGACCCTGTGAGTCCACTGACACATTGAAGAGGCTGTTTTCAACTAGATGTTGCCCCAATGTTCACTACAGCTGTTCAATTACATCTTTGACAAATGGTCTCCAGGGCTACAGACCTGCCTGTGATAAAGAGCAATGAAGCACAGCAACCAAGATGATTTTACTAGAATGCCATTAAGAAACTTCTGAATGCATGTGCTGTGAGTGCAGTTTTATTATAATGGCCAGGTTACAAACACAATTTAAAACATACTGCTTGATCACTTACTCTCTTCATTAATCAGTTGCCTTCACAATTTTTAATATACCTTTGCAACATTCACAATGCTGATAATGAAAAGTAAAGTATTTCTTCAATATGCAGAACATAAATCTCTCCTAATGCATCATTCATAAAACCAAAACGTTTATGGAACTTTTTGTGTTAAACTCATAAAAATATGAATGCAATGCTCAAGCTATAAAACAAACAAGCACTTCCAAAGTTAGTCTGTTGGAAGAAATGCCTTTTCTCAAAAATAAACACATTGTCATATTGTACTATAGCTGGAGACCTTTTATTTCTAGTATCCATTTTCAATTGATTTCACTCCTATGTAATTAAAAATTTCGGGAGTTTAAAATTTCTTACAAGACAGGTAAGACCAAAAGAGAAAAGAAAAATAAAGCAAATGTCACAATAAGACCTAAAACCTTGTTTTTGCAGATCTTTTCAATCATTTCTTTATTATTTTTTCTTATTCCTGATGGAATTCAGCTCACGCCCTGCTCAAGCAATGTTTATTGCTCACAGAGATCTGACGTATTATTGGCAGGATTTCCCAACATTGTGGCAGGTGAGTTTACTTGGAACAGAAGGTGAAATAACACGTGTAGCAAAATGAAATGAAAAGGAACGGAGCATTAATTTGGCCATCATTGCAATTGTTCTGAAGGCTTTCAATTGTCATGTAATCCTGTAATGTTGTCACATCATACAATTGTATGTAATATTTGTAGTTATGACGTTACCAATTGTGAATTTATCACTAGTAGGAACTCACCACAGTTCTTGAAAATACAATACCTAAATGTGTTCTTCTAAGAAAAAAACTAAGATGAAAGAAGATCAAGGACATTTCTGTCCTCTGCCTCTTTCCTTGCTAGGAGTCCTGTGGGTTAACAGAAAGAAACGCAGCTCAGCTTCGGCTGCCTGAGCCTTTGTGACACAATACTTTCCCACACCTATTCCCTTTCTAAAGCACCCTTATCAGACACAGTGCCAGAGAGCTGCTGCTTCTGAACATCTGGACCCCCGCCATGTGGAAACACTGATAAGACCCTGGGAAACCGAGTTCTTTCTATCAATTATAAACCCCTTTTATATCTTAAACAGATGCAGGAAGAAAAGAAGCCAAGCAAGACTGAAGAAATCTCCTCAGCTCTCAGAAAAGAAGAAAGGGGCGACGGGAGCTGCAGGAGTGATTGGGAAAAGGGTGGGAGAATGTCTGAGAGAAGATCTGGGCCAGTAAAGTTTAGTAGGCTCATTACAGGCGGAGCACCCTCCTTCATTGATACCCCAATCCAGCAGCACAGTGCGTACAATGTACAGGCAGAGAGCATTGCAGAGCTCCTCTCCAACCAGGGCAGTGTAGTCTTTGGAGGTGTGCAGTCTGTGGTAAACTCTACAGGTTACTACAACCGACTTGCAACACTGTTCCACAACTTCGACCCCCCTACCGCAATCCAACAGTCGTGGTTCATCGCTGCGGTCTCCGATTCAGATTTCGACACACCTTTGGGGATAGCTGGTACCTTGAGAGAGATTTCTGAATGGAGGGGGGAAAAAAAAGGTCTTTCCTGAAAAGAAGAGGATGTTGGAGAAGGAGAGATCAAAGGCTCCTGTTTCTATGACGACCACGACAAACACCAGTGCACAGAAACAGCGTGGGTCTCGGCCTCTTTGGTAAAAGAATAATCAGTGTCATTATAACTGGCATTATATTAGCATAGTAAATAGGGACATTTTAATGTAATCATGCCTTTGTTTGTGTGAAATTTAATCTAACTGTTCTATTCTAGTGTAGTGATGGAAAAAAACAATTGCCAGAAAAAAAGACTACAAGCTAAAAATACACGGTTTTATTCCCACATCAACCGAGGCAATTCTGTGACCTCTTCAGGGTTTGTTAAGAAAAAGAAGAACATGCAGTAGACTAGTTTTCAGAGCTTTGCCTCCGACTTTTCAAAAGTCACAAGATCTGAAATGGCATCTCAGATATCCAAAGCTTTTCTTGTCCCTAAAGCACGTGTACTGTATACACATGACTTTTGCTTAACATATTTAAACCAGGAACTTGGATACACAATCACTGGAGAAGCCTTCAACAACTCTGGAGTTTAATACACAGTGCTAATATTGTAAATATAAATATCTATAAAGAAATAGATAAATATACAGTGATAATGATGGTAACCAATATTATCTCTTGCCATTTCAATATTCTAAGAGGCAGAGAATCCTCTAATTCTCTAATTCTACTTTTTTTTAAATGACATAAGATAAATTGAAAATATTCATTCCTGTAATCCACAGTGCTTGCATACACATAGAAATACTTCATAACCCTGAATGGAGTCAACATGAACACATAATTCATATAAAAACATTAATAAGAAACATGTAGGACACCTTGTTCAGTAAGATCAGTACTGACACATGAGCTTTTCATTAATACAGTATATACTGAAGCTTACTTTAATTGAACTAAAAAGCTAAGCTTCTCATGCTGATGAATCTGTCTGATTTTACTGCAGCTTCTGGGAATATACGATATTGATCTCAATAATCTCCACTAAAGGGGGCTTTTGGAAACTGTCTGCTGCAATAACAGGTAACTCGAGGGCTGGATCGCTAAGGCCCTTGAGCTCTGGAGTTAGTCTATTGTCATGGCTACTGTAGCTCTTGTTTGAGACACAGATCACAACTGCAACCTGTCAAGTTAATTTAGATTTTCTTTTGAGAATCAACAACAAGAGAAAGAGACTATGGATGGATTAAGGAGCTTAACAGGTGTGTGCAACAAATAGAAAGGACCTCATTCTGCTGGATAGCTTTCACTGCTGAAAATATGGAAGAGAACAGCTAGAGGCTAGAGACAGACATGACAAACAATGATCTTCTTGTATACGTTGCACAATAAATAACAGTACTGCTGCTGATTGATGAATACCCCTACATGGCACACCCTTCAGGGTTATGGTGTTTTTTTGTGAGATTAAACATCTGTGATGAATTATGGGGATATGAATATGATTCACATCTGGCCTGTTCAGAATACTAAAAGGCAGAACTGTCCAAACAGACTTCTGATTCCACTTTGCAGGATGTAGATGGACAGATGGGGCTGGTAGGTGTACTGTACACACGTTTATATAAATTACCAGGGCGATACAGGTTTGCAATACACTGAGAAACTGACAAAAAGAAGGAACAAAATAATGCAACAGGTGTTTCTTGCACTGTTGCATATTTCAATGTATTGGACAAAACCACAAGACATAAGGAGATTGAAATTAATTTATGCCATTTTTTCTTTTTGCAGGCATTGCTCGGAAACGTAAATTGATCTGAAGAGGCAAACTAATAAATGAAGAATTAAATACATCTTTAATGTGAAAAGTACTTTAATTAGTTGGCACAATGCTCCTGCAGTGTGTTTATAACCATGTAAAGCTCTCAGTATTGCTCGTGTGGAAAGTTTTACAGTGTGTGCTTATTCATAAACTAATTTCAGCACCATGGATAGGTCCATGTCTCTGCAGAGTAGCATTGCCTGTAAGTGTGTATTGTATATTATGAATCTCAATATCTGAATATAGCTTCTCTAATACAGTAATGGCAACACTGAGAACTGCTTATTTGTGATTGTACAGTGTTTTGTCTTTTAAAGTGAAAACATTTTCATTGATTTAAAAATCAAAGCTGATCATCTTCCTAAACAGAATATTTGATATTAAGAATAATTATACGGTATACCTAGATGCATATCTTGAATGATACCTGAAGAAGGCTCCACAGCCAAAAAGTTGTCTTTTCTTTTCCTTTCAGCATAGAATAACCTTTACTTGGTCCTAAATACACATCTGTCTTACACAATTTCTGTATTCTGAATGCAAAGCTCTAGTTTTTTGTAACTAATGGAAAATCGTTAAGGTTATTTTGAAGAAAGCATTCCAAGGCTTTAAATAGTACAAGTATACATATATACAGAATATGCAGAATACTGACAACGAATTGAAATTGTTCGGCCAGTTTTCTCTTACAGTATGTTGAAAATAGCCTGATCATTTTATATAAAATAGCACCAGAAAGACGTTCCGTTGGAGTATGTTGTATAAAATATGGGCTGGAGAGATTTTTTTTAACTTATTGAGTAATTAGATTAATTCCAATTTTTGTAGAAACAAAATATTCCAATAGTGTTTCATTTCCACTGCAAGACATTAGTGCTTAATGAATAGGGTAATTGTGCTGCAATTGTTACCATTATTTCTTTGCAATATAATTAAGTCACCTTGAATTGCTAAATAATAATTAGGTATTAAGTGATACATAGGGTAGGATGTACTTAAGCATTAATTGCCTGTCCAGTCCTATCGCCTCTGCCTTGTGATGGCTGTCACATTTCATGATGTTCTTGCTGACCCTGAACTGTCATTTCACTTTACCTCTGCTCCATCACTTCTGTCTGTTTGAAAGTGTTGTTTTCAGCACCCCTGAATATTTGTCAGGACACTTTACCGTACGCCCCCCAAGAATTAAAACCCAGCTTTCTCTGCTGCCACACTCAGACACATCGCCTTATCCTGCTCCCTGCTGCACTCTGGCTAAGGTGTTGATGCGGTTGAGGACATTTTGTTATCTTTTAGTTTGCATCCTGTTTTGTTCTTCTATGTTAAAACTTCAGAAAAGCGACCACAGAATGCAATTCAAATGAAGATTTGCTGGAAGATTTGAAAATTGCTGGAACATTAGATAAATATGTTATTTGCCCTGTGAATTGAGAATGAAGTTCTCGGAGAATCCAAATTAGTTAATGAGGGCCTTCAGCGCAGTTTTTTGATCCTTAAATACACCGCTATGCAAGTGAACATTATACAGTACCACTTGCATTCACACAAAACCATCCTCTCAAATCCACTATAAGTATCCCCATATGTAACATTAAATATATGGAAAATATATCATTGTTGTGCATACAGTGCAATGGGATTTTGTCCAAACGGTACAGTATATTTTTTACATTAACAGCAATCCACGCTCCTAGTTTTATTGGACTGTACTGTAGCATGAACTGGCAAACTTAAAGCTGCTAACTGTAAGCAAGAAACGGCTGGATGAGATCCTGGTATCATTCAGGTTTGAAATACCAAATGAGCTAGATTGAAAACTCCTTTCATTTGCAATTACAGCAATTTTGTTTCCACAGTACTACAAATCTGTGCTTGAATGCTGCTGTGCCCTGCACTGATGTTGGTACAGCAGTTGCAACTGTCAAGAATAACCTCTTCTATGCATCTTGTCTATAATGTAATACCCACCTGACAATATTAAAATGAAGTCATATTGTATATGACCCTGCCAGTTACCAAAATTTTTTAAACATTACTGTTTTTTCAATGTTCATAAGCTGTCCTGGTGACAAAATGGAGCTTTCGTGCACTGTGGAGCCTTCCAATCGTTAAGCTGTCCCACTCTTTGCACTATGTTTTTATTATACTGTACTGAACATTGCATAAGGCCACAGACACCATTGCACGGGATTTTAAAGGGAAAAAATCATTCAAACTAAATTTTGCGACAGAGGTGATTTGTGAATTTCATGATCTTTACTGTATGCTTTCTTTACAACGAGAGACATATTTTTTTGTTGTTATTATTCTTAGTTTGTTTCTGAGAAGAGCTCTTAGGGTATTCTAATGTAGATGACTAAGTCAAAGGACATAGGAATTCAATTTGTATAAGTGGCCTTAGAGCTGCATTTAAAATGCCTATTAGATAATAGATAACAGAAAGAGTTGCCAGGAAAAATAGTTTAAAAAAATCCAAATAACCAATTTCATGGCTATAGGCAAATAAGAGAATGCTATTAGTAGATGTTTTGGGAAATTGTCGGTACTACAAAGGGAAATGTAATGAAATATTTCTTTCAAAACTACCTTCCATTTGCATTTTGATGTGGAGGTCTTGGATATCCACCTCTGTGATGGCTGTTCAGTCAGCCCAGTGGAGAAATGCCTGATTAAAGCCAGGATAGAGGAGATATTATCTGTGCTTCAGCAAATTAATCCTATTCACACTGAGTTTTAATATTTTCGTAAGTTTATTTTCAGATCCATTTTGCAGACATTGAAAGTTTTTTGATCAGTGCCTTATCCTTTTTCATTGTCCTGCGGACACAAAATTCATGATTGATTTAATTTTAAAAGCCAAATAACCCAACATTAGCTCAATACATTTAAACCTGGCACTTCCCAAAGGTCACGCATTTCATTAGAAACAAGAAAGTAGCTTTTGCATAAAGGCTGCTTTCCTTATGAAGAAAAAAAAAGTCCTTGTGTTGTAATGGCCAGACCTGCCCATATAAACAAAGTGCCAGGGAAACTGACATGGCTGTTCAATAGCCAAAATTAATTCATTGCAAGGAACGTCTGCAGCCAGTTTTATACCCTGTAGTATTCCCTTCAGTGGCAGAACACACAAACTCCTTTTTGAACACCTCTCCCACATGTGTCTTTTTATCAGACAGAACAGTTAAATAACTGTAATAACAGTTTCAACATTTATCCAATTTAGAAAACCCAGTTCGTTTTCATTTTGTACATTCCCACCTCAATGTGCAAACAGCTGTCGATTATCTCAGGCCGACAACTGCAGTGTGACTCTAGTTCCACCAGCATAGTGGGGGATAAAAACCTTCTTCCAAAGCCTACATTCAGACCTCAGGGTATTGTTCAAGCTCACAGTTCCTACAAGAGGGTTACTGACTGGAGGAGTGATGTGTCCATCACCAATAAGAGAGCTCACACGAGGAAAGACGCTGACAATATTCTCAGGCCACCTAACACAGCAATACTATGGCAGCTGTGCACTGCATCTTGGGAAAATTATGGTCAGTCAGCTAGTGACAAAGCTGGGACTGAAACTGGAGACATCCTCACTAAAAGGGTCAGCTTGCACTTTGAAGACTCAGTGATCTGTGAGGTTTAATCTTGTACAACAAATCCCCTTAGTTATGTTTCAAGAGCATTTTCCTGCTCTATTGCACCTACTGTATAGCCTATAGGTTGAACGTTGCATGGCATTGATGCTGAAGATTATTACTGTGGCAGGATGCTTTTCAGAAGAGTTCATTAGAGAGAATATTAAATGTGGCAGACAGGACCTTGTAAAATTTCATTACATTTCAGAAATAACTTTCCTATAATAAAATGTCATCTAACATGCTATAGCACCATTATTTACCATTTTCAATGCCGTGCCTTTTAATGTCAGAACCATTATAGACTCATATTGATCTACTGCATAATGTCATGTTTAGATTTCAGCATTTAAGCTTTAGTAGCGAAATTTAAAAGGAAAATAATGGATTTCAGTTTGAACGGAGACAATCTGGAAGTGCCCAATTAGATTTGTCTGCCTGATACAATAATTAACGGATGTTGAACAGATTAAAGGGGTGGCACAGTGGTTAGCCTTGCAGTGCTGGAGTCCTGGGTTCAGTTCCAGACCTGGGGTGACCTAACATGCTTTCCTCTGGGTGCTCCACTTTCCTTCCACAGCCACAGGACATGCTTGCAGGTGAATTCAGTGAAAACTGGCCCTGGTGTGACTGTGTGTATGGCTGTGTCTGTGTGCACCTTGTGATTGGACTGGCGTCCCTCCCAGGGTGTATCCCACCTTGTGCCCGTTGCTCTCCAACTTCCCTGTGACCCTGTACTGATAAACAGAAAGTGGATGGAGGGATGAGTTACAGAGATGCTTTTAGAAAGCTAGCTCCACTGTGGACATTTGATGAAAGCAGACAAACTAAGACAGTAGTTCATAGTCTTTTAGATCTATTTTCATTAGCTTCAGTTTTATTTGTAAAAGTGCATGGAACACTTAAAGAGATAAGCATTCTTTAAGCCACCTAAAGCAATTACTTTTCAAAAACACAAGCTCTAGCAACAGCGCTGGGTGAACACCGAATTGCTCAGACTTTTGACAAAGGGATGATGACTGAATGGCAGAGCTGCCAAAAGCCAACATGAAAGTGTAAGATCACTTTAGTGGATCCCCAGAGCCCACTTATAACTCACTTTCTACTTTAAAAAAAAGTTTTTTTCTATTCTTTTTTTTTTTACATTCATTCCTAAATGGGAGTAAGACAGGCTGACAGTGCAGGGTGAGTAGTGAGATAATTAGAACCCATTTTCTGATAAATCTCAGTCTCTGCAGGAGAACAGAAAGGTTCATCCTTTCAGAGTAGCTCACCAGAGGGAAGAACAAAAATTTGAGGAAAAACATGAATAAAAACATAGCAGAAGTACCACAACAGATCAACAGTCCACAGCCCAACCAAAATAAGAAAGATATGAGGGAGGTCAAGCCAAACAACGATAGCTTTCTTCTGTAGGGAGAAAATCTTAAGAGAGCAGATTAAGTACTGTATCTTATAATGCACTGGAAAAGAGAGAGTTTATTGATCAGATAAGCAGGAATTATCTAAAACAAGTTCAATCAGGCCTCATATATAACAGTGTGAAAGTATTGCACAAATATTTTGTCTTGTGTGAGAAAAGAGACTTCTCACTCACATCCTTCAGTCTTAAACTCATATGTCTCCTACTGGCTCATCTGTACTCAGAATATGTCTGTGTTTTGTTGCATACTTTGACTTCTTGATGTTTCATTCTACAATAACCATTTCATCGATCAACAGTGAAACACAAAACCAAGAACATGAATGGAAAGTATGAGGAAATGCATTTAAAATTGAGAACATTTCATTACGCAATGGCTGGTGGGAGCATTGGACAAGATTCCAAGTTATTCTGAATAAGAAGCTGACACCCTGGCTTTTGCAAGAAGTGAAAACTCACATCAATCAGCTACTAGCTGACAAAATGAACTACTGTATATGGCCTCTTCTCATCTGCAACCTTTCATATACAGTACTGTCATATCACTAATCCGTCCATTTTCTAACCACTTCATCCCGTACAGTAGCACAGGGGAGCCAGAGTCTACTGTATACACCCACTGACACCCACTGACACCCACTGACACCCACTGACACACAGCCTAATCCTGACGCACGTTGACACACGCTGTCACCCATGACACACACTGACACAAACGGGCATGCACTCACACCAAGGCCAGTTTTCCCAGCAGCCAGTTAACCTACAGTACCAGTACAGTATGTCTTTGGACTGTGGGGGGAAATTGGAGCATCTAAAGGAAACGTACGCAAACACAGGGAGAACCTACAAACTCCCCAGGCCGCCAGATGGGAGAGGCAGCAATGCTAGCCACTGTGGCACCATGCCACTCTCTTGTACTGATCTTCTGCTTAACCTACGTTTGAACTTGAACTTGAACTTTATTGCCATATGTAACCGGTACTGGTACAATGGAATTCTTACTTACAGAAAGTCTCTCAATTGTAAAACAAGTGTAAAAAACAAGACAAAGTGCAAACAGAGCTGTTTAGAGCTCATAGAGCTGTTTAATCTCGGTGAGACTGCAGCCGATGATCTTCTGGGCCATATTGACCATTCTCTGCAGTGCCTTTCTTTCTCACGAAGAGGTGTTGCCATACCACACGGTGATCCCGTTGGTGAGGACGCTCTCGATGGTGCAGCAGTAGAAGTTCACCAACACATGTATTGGCATCCCCCATCGCTTGAGGCACCTCAAAAAATAAAGGCGCTGCTGAGCCTTCTTCATGATAGAGTCAGTGTTCACAGTCCAGGTTAGATCTTTAGAGATGTGAATTCCCAAAAACCTAAAGCTGGTGACTGTTTCCACTTCCGTTCCATCAATACTGAGTGGGCTGTGAGTGTATGGCCTGTGTCTCCAAAAGTCCACTATTAGCTCTTTCGTTTTCTTTATGTTCAAGGGCATGCACTCTATCATGGGCATGCAAACATGCATTTGGGTGCTAGTTTAGTGATTGAAGGCTGAGGTTGCCTTAACCTCCCTGGCTGAAGGTTCCTAGTGACATTCTAACTATTGCGCACCTCTGTGGCCCTGTAACTCTGTTACTGACCAGAAAAACAACTGGAAAACAGTGCTACTGAAATCAGATCTACCACTGACTAATGTAGTGTAGAATGATTTGCTTATGGAACAAGAGCATGGAAAATGAAGGTACATGCCGCTACTGTACTCTACAGTGTGACACAAGATGTGGATTTAAGAAAAGAAACATACAGTATATAGTACATCAACACATTTACAGTATTGTAAACATCTTGGGAATTGTCTCCTCATAATTGGTGTTTACAAAGACAGTCCAATTTTCCCCAGACCTATTAGACAATGAAATGCATGTAAGGTAGACTGGCCTGCTCCACAAACGCGCTCAGAGAAGTTAGCAGTCGGAGAAGTAGCAGCAGAACAGAAGGAATTATTTAGAGGAGTAAAATATTTATCTAGGATCTCTCATCGCACCGCATGCCCTGCCACACTGCATTCTGTGCCAGATCAAGACAGGATCTTCCCAGAATATTAAGACCGGATAATTCATTCTGGATCTTAGGAATTACCCATCGATTTAATGCAAGAAAAGAGCCATGTCTCTGAAACCATTGCAATACAAAACCTAAGGCGGTCATGTTAGCCATGTGTGAAACTGCAATGCTACCTGGACGAGGGCGGCCCATGTCACCGGACTCAAGTTAAAATGAGCATCCCGAGAAAGAAACTGAATTTCATTCAAATTTTGTCAAACATTTCTGTGCTGTTAATATCACCCCTTGTGCTGTGGTCTCTATAATAAAAAATAATCCATCATTAGGTTTTACCGTGTTTGAGTCCACTCCATTTTCTGCTTGGTGCACACAAAATTTCTGTGGGTTCACGTTAATAATGCCAACCCAGGGCTGACTACCATGGTAAGGTTTTTTTCCACCAGCTTCGTTTTTAGGACCTTAAACCATCCTCTTTTGCTTCATGTGTCACGATAAGTATTGGAAAAGTAAGTGCAATACAGTAGCTGGAATTCAGAGAATTTAGGATTTAAGAAGTACTAGGGTTTAAATTTATTTCCAGACATTGATGTGTTGAGTATTCAGCTTAGCTAGACATCACACATTCTCTTTCAATGACAATTAATTTGAATATGAGTCTTCAAAGATTCTTCTGTTTCGTGATTCAGATGGACACGCTGACCAATTTAATCAGATAGTCATGGTACGAGTGGAAGACTGGAACTGAATCACTTCAGTCTATTAATAGAGAACACTTAAGCTCCTTCTTAGTGGTGTTTAAGTTAACTGGGATCAGTGGGCCAGAAAAAGGTGAAAAGCTTTCAGAAAGTGAAGAGCCATTTGGGATCCCAAAACGCAGCTTGGCAGTTTGTTCTGCCAGTTTAAGTCATTTTAAATCTACACAAGTCTCACACCAGAAAAATAACCTCAGCTCTTAAACACACAGGTCCCATCATGCATTTACTTTACTTTTCACAGTGGTACAGTAGTTTCTGAAAGGAACTCCAAAAAAACATGAACACTCCCGTAAACCACTTTTCTCTAGAAAATACAGAGCGGCTATTTGGTTAAATAATAGCGAAAGAAAAAAGAATTGTACTCATGCACTTATGTCGAAAATTGCTTTAGAAAGAAAATGTTTACCACAAATTTTTTTGAAATACCCCTTTGCATTTCAGAATGTTAAGTCTCTGTTTCATTAAATTCAGTGTTAGTGGTGCACAAAAACAGCCTCACAGTCTTTTGCGTATGTGGGTCTGTGTGTGCACAATTTAATGAACGTGTTTCCAAATCACAAGCGTGCATTGCGCTCCCACTGCTTTTCAAAAGCACTCAGGATGATCCTGATTCTTGAGTCACGCTTCAGTTAACCAACATCATGACAGGAGAAAACACACTCATATTCAGCGATTCATGGAGTTCACGTCTCTCCAGGGATATCTCCGGAGACCAGAGACATGCAAAATCAAAGAAATCAGTACCACCTCCTCTCAATGGTTCACTCCTTTATATGCTTAATGACGTCTTACTTAAGCACAGAGGCTTCACTTGTCTTCTCAAAGAAGATGTAATTGGTAGCCTGATTTATTGAGTGACATACAGAGGTACAACCCTGCTTTTTTATAGTGAAAAGATTGGACTCTCCATTACTGAACCTTTCTTACACAAGGACATTCTGCTGTTGAAATAAGACAATGACTTTCAAAGGTTTTTGCTCCATCGCAAAACTTTATTTAATCTTCTGGCAAAGCCCTGTCATAATTATTGAACAGCATCTGAAAGTCTCTTTCAACAACATCTAGGCAAAAGGAAAGGACTTCAATTTCTCTTACAGACAGCCACCCTGCTGCTTGCTACTGTAGATTTGAAAGAGTAAATGCAATTCCTTTAAAAAAACTGGGCATAAGTTTGTTATGGAGCAAGACCCTGATGCCAAAATCTATTCATACTGAATCAACTAAATGCGGAAAACGTGAGGGGCCACCCGTTTGAACATCATTATTGTCTGTTGGTTCCTGCCCTTGGGAGTTACATTTCACAAAACAGTGAGCAAATTAAGCTCTCCTTTGCAAAAAGAGCTTAGGCTTGCCTGTCTAATGGCAATATTGACTTTCTGGATGATTTAGTCAGTGTGTACTTGTTATTTTATTCATACAAGGTACTAACGTACGGTATCATAGTAACTTTGTGCAAAATCTGCACAGGAACTGCAGAATGAACCCCAGTGATAACACCTTTTTAAGTGAGCTGGTGTTACTGGTTGTTGTTACACCGCTCAGAAAGCACAACCAATACTTAAGTTGCATTTCTGCTCTGTGTTTATCCTTTTACTGAATGTCACGCACTAAAAAGATTGTCCTACCTGTATATGTACAGTGTTCAGCATATTTCAAAAGTCCCTGAGATGAATGACTCTTCCTGTCGATTTTGTCTGACAAAGTGGAAATAGAAGCAAAGATGAAAGCCACAGCTGCTGTGATTTGTAAGACGGCTGACCAAAGTGCAGACACTGGAAATAAAATTTGATTTAGTATTTGCCAGTATCCAAAATGTTAAATACAACTTTGAATTTCACAGTGGAGGAGGCACAGTGGAGCGCTGTCTGTAACTTTGCTGCCTTGTAGCACCGGGGCCCTGGGTTAGATTCCTGGGGTGCTGTCTGTGTGGAGTTTGCATGTTTTCCCTGTGTTTGCCTCTTGGGAGCTCTGATTTCCTCCTACAGGCCAAAGCCAAGCAGGCAGACTAATTGGAATGGCATGTATACACCCCAGAGAAAAGTATTCGAAAAGTGACATTTAAAAACGGTGGATGGCTCGAATTGGTTAACTATGGTAATTCCAATAAGAAAACAAAGTGAGCGCAATTTCAGCATTTTTAAAAGAATGGAAGCATCCTATGTAGAAAGTTAACAGAAGTCTGTTTTAACATATACAGTACGTGGAATGCAATGTCCCCCCCTTTCAGCAGACCATGAGAGTGCATTCAACAGCAACACTTAAAAACATCCTGGACTAGCAGAGAGAACTGACAGCACAAATAGTCTTCAAAGTTTTAAGCTCAGAAGAGATCTAATTGAGCAGTTGGGCAGATTTTGAAAATTGCTCCTTAAGTGCACTTGTCAATGAAGCATTTTGGGTAATATATACTTTTTTTATAAAATAATTGAAAAGTAAATCATTCAAAAGTTGATTTTTTCCTCCATCAAATGACTAATTGAATAAAACAATGAATCCATTCAGTTAGATACATTGACTTTTCTGTGACGTGAAACATTTCAGATCCGAGTCTGCCAGATCCTCACTGATGCTTATGTATTTGCACGCTGTGCCTGTGAGGATGGCAGGATGAAGAGTAGTGGAGGAGAAATTGCCTTTAGCTCTTCACTAAGTAATCTCTCACCCCTCCGCTCACCGACTCTGTGAGCAATGAAGGTACTTACTTCCCTCCTTATTGATGCAACACTCTTACATTGCTTGTTGAACAACGGCAGCATTTTGAGATAAATATTTTATTTGCAACTTACTCTCATCATTTTTTGTATGCCCCCCCCCCTCACACATACTGGGGAGGAATACCATATGTATTAGTTTTTGTGCCAGAGGCAGCACACGATGAATGAAGCCTGTGTCATCTGGAGGAAAGAATGGCCTGTGATTACAAATGCAGGTCTCTCTTGGTCTCCAACTCATTGAAGAAACAGTATCTTCAGCTGATACAATTCTTATCAAATTATTTACAGCTTGGTATGTTTTGTTGTCCTGATGTTACCAAAAACTACATGCTTCTTGCTGTTATTCTGGAATGTTTCTTTGTTTTTTTACCTGTTACTGGGGGCTTAAATATCAAAGGTCATTATTTCATCTTTTGTCAAATTCACCACATAGATCTTCCACAGACTAGAGAAAACAAATAAGTTTAATTACATAATGCTGCCAAATATTAAGAGTGAATATCAAACTGCATTGACACGTACAAAACATTTAACACCACATGGTATCTACCTTGTAAATAAAACACAAGATCACCTGCCTTGTTGTTGAGACTGCTTGCTAATTATATAATAGTCAGTTCAAAGCACCTGCATTGAGACAACTACAATGTGCCAAAAACCTGCCCAATAGGCACAATTGAAAAATAACCTTTCCAGCAGCTGTGCAATCTTCTAGACTATCCAGAACTTAAAAAGCCCTATTATCCCAACTCAAAACACACACACACAAAAGTTGAAGATGAAGAGATGGTTTTAAATAAATTCTTGCAGTGTTGCATCTTTAAAAGAAATAAGACAGATGTAAATAGCCACCTGCTGGCTGTGCCACATAATTGCAGACAGTTTCAGTGTGCGAACCCCATGCTGTGCACCTCTGTCTGCCTCCTGTCTTTTCCTGGGATTACAGCCTGCAATTTGCACACAGAGAAAGACTCCACCTGGATAAAAATAAAACATAAGCTTCCGTTTCTGGAACTGGCATTCATGGAAATGTCAGATAAATTCTCCAAAGGCTCTTCAGGCCATTAAATTAAGCATGACATGCAGAAATGGAGTTGCAATGAAGTGCATTATTCTGAAGTAGAGCGTTCATTCGTAGAGCGTTTGTCGTGTTTTTGTTTTCTAGGAGAAGGAAGTGGAAGGGTCATTCAAAATTCCTCTGCTGGCTCCAGGTGCGCTGAGTGACTTGTTTATTGGATAGCAAGGATGAAAAGCTTTAAATAAAATTCTCAGTAGTGGCACAAGGCTCCTCTACAAGGTTCACAACATCTGTCAGTCAGGCAAAGGCAATGCTCCCTGTGACAACCCCGGCAGCAGAAATCCGTTTGTGTGTTCCACTGCTGTAAGGCTTTATTGAATCTTTTTTATAGTTGCAGTGTACTTGGACATTTCAAAGTAGAGGTGGGAGAAGAGGGTGTGAAGTTTGATAAAAAATAACAGCTGTAATCGCTACGTGTCACATCTTAACGATGATCTCTGAAAACTCTCTGCTTGCAGTTGTCAGTAGCAGCACTAAAATAACTCAAAACATTTGGATATTCTGATAATAGTTGTTCACAATTAAAGGGACATTTCATTCCTGTCTTAATACAGACACCAAGACATGTGTTTAGACTAACACGGCTCTTAAAAATACCATTAAAACACATGAATTAAATCTTATCATGGTACCAACTGGGAACTTCCACTTTCACCATTATCTGACACAGTAAAAAAACCTTCTGTTCCAAATCTATCAAAACTATTACAGTATATTATAGCTCACCTTTCCTTTCCAGTCTCAGTTTATGACCCTCTCATGTATCGAGTCCCATATCTAGTGATGAAAGACTTTGCACAACAGTTGACCATTCAGCAGAATGACACAGAAAAAAACCCTGTTAATCCATGCACAGCTGTGGAGTGGGGAAAAATATTTTTTAAAGCCCAGTCTAGAGGTCAGGCAGTTTAAGATCTATAGAGTTGCTATTGCTCCAGAAACCCTTCAAGGGACTGATTAAAACATTTTCCTTAGCTGTGAATTTTTTACTTCTTAACTAAACCTAAAAGGACACCTGGACCTTATAAGTGCTGGTGTTTGAGCCCTATGATTTAGAAGAAACTGAGCAAACACCCTAAGAGTACTTGAAAAGGAGAAATCATTTGACCCATAAAAATGGTGGCTGGTAGCTAATGTAGGAGCTCTAATCTTCTCTCTTCAAGAATAAAAGGCTTTTGTTCATTCAGCCTGTCTCGGTAGGGCCTTCCTTTGAGCTTAGTACACGTGTATCCTGGTTACTGTTTAAACTATAGCAGCAATATCTTTTTTTGGAATGTGTACTGTACATAGTTGTTCACAAGACCCTTAATGAGGTCTTACCACTGTATAATAGTGCACATTATCTATATATCCTAAAAGCCTCCTTTCTTATCAGTTTTCCACCTTGATTGCTGGATAAGAGTTTATAAAGAGTGGAGAAATAAAAACATTAAAGAGAAGAATTCTGCAAAATGAAAATCACAGGTGCGTGGGGATTAACCCCAAAGCACGCCCGTAAGACGCAGTGTTAGAATTTAATGCTTCCTAACAAAGCTATCTGCAAATTCAGACTGGATTACCTCTAGTGCAGAAATGACCAGTATTATCACAGAATTACCGTCAGTAATGCTCAGTGGGATCAGAGTTTGTGTTAATCAAAGACTTTAATCTCAGATTATTCAGATGGAACTGCAGAAAGTAAAATGATGAAATGGGCAAAATTTCAAGAAATTGAAATATTGAATTTAGAGGATGGGCAGGAAAAAAACAGTCATGAAGTGTAAACACCTCACGATGATACATCCTGAGTATAGCTTTGTCAGAGCCGGGCTTGGGAATTCGTCACATGGGGGGGAGTATACAGTAGTTTGGATTCCAGCACCTAACGTACTGAATAAAAAGACACGTCAAAATGTTTCTTCAGGCAAGCTTTGTAACAGAATCCGGGGAACACCAGCAAACCTGCAGGTCAGCACCGTTTTTTCTCGGATGGGAAGACCTACAGTATCTCATGGGCTAGTTAACTACAATCTACCTTCGGTCGTGTGAGATAAACGTGAAGAAGATCTAAAGCACAGAAACGATGGCCAAAGGATCTGAGTCTCAATAGCACAATGTGCTGGATGTGCTGGATATTGATTACAATCATGTGGATTAGTGTCCTGGGGGATTTTTAGATGGTAAGGTAACAAACGCGCTGACTAGACATCAAACATGCTGTGCTTGCTGAATGCTGTACCTTGTATAAGGTTTATATTTAAACTCTACTGTTTCCATTCCCAGACTATAATAATAACAGTGTCAGTCAGCAAAGTTTGAGGAATTGAAGAATTTGGAGGAAGCTGCTGTTTCTGTCTCTTCCCTCCCACAATCACTTTGGGCAAGCGGTCAGCCGGTTTAATTGTAAATGAGAATTCCAAATTGCCAATAAAATGAAAAAAAAATGTCCTAACTGTACTGTCCTAATTTTATTTTGCTTTCAGACATTATGCATTCCTCCAACTCACAGAGAAGAAATCAAGGTCTGAGTTACTATACTTGTTGACATTAGTAGCGGATTATGAAGCACATGGGAGGTGATTTCATTTTACCCCGAAAGCCTTTACAGACAATCAACCTGATAATGATGGTCTCATGGGTGTTTTTTTCTTCACTCAGCAAAATCCTACGTACTACACTAGATAGTATACTGTAGATGGTTTCAGTTGTCTCTGATCAGGTTAACAGACAAGCAGTGTAAGTGAAATCAAGTTTAGTTTGGAAAACTTCCTACAGTAACATTCAGAATTGTACTGTACCTATTTCTTTATTAAGAAACCATTAACTGAAGGTTGTCACTCTGTCCACGCATCTCTTTGAAAAAAAAAAAAACACATCAAGGTTTTTTGCAACATTCTGTGCAAGCTTGGAGAATGGGAAAAAACAATCTCTTGGTCAGGTGGGTAGATCTTGCTGCAACTGACTCTGAGACAGCTTTAAAAAACATTTGAACTTAAATAATTAGGTTAAAGTAACAACCAGGAGTGCTTCTGAGGAGCTGTGGTTACTGAGGATACATGTGGTTATAGAGATACATACATACTGTTGTCAAGGGTTTCTACTTATCAGAGGATGGTATGGTATATAACGGCTCCGTAATGAAATATAAGGGCAAAGTTTGTACACGCACATTGGTAATACGGTGTTCTTCCTCTATCTGTAGGTTTTGCAGCTGGGGGCACCACATTACATTGTATTCCTCAGCTTTATGGAAGCATACAGAGCTGACGGATGGGTCAGTTTACATGAGAAAAGAAAACCTGCAAATGGAGCTGCAATCCAAGTAACCAAAAGGACAATCTTCTCAAGACAAAGTAGTTGGAGATGTCCTGCTAATGACTGTTTGAAGACACTAAACACTGTATCAAACTGTATGTTTGATAGGGTTTGAAGTTATTAAGAAGTGAAATGAATGTATGAAATACATCTATCATATCAACCTTTAATTATCCAAAACGATAGCACATCACTCTAAAGAGCAAGCGTGTAAAGCATAATTACTTCAAGAGGAGGAGGTCTGAGTCTTGCACATGACCTTGTGACCTTCTATCAAGTCAGTACAGCTACAATTTTTACCCAGTGGGCTAGCTGGACTGCTCGTAACCCTCCTTATGTAAAAAGGCAATCGTCCCTTCTGCAGTGTCCAAACTAGGGAGCAGTGAAACACTTGAAGATGAAAATTGAGAAGACATTTTGCGGAGGATAAAAATGAGCTAAAGAAAGAAACGTTATCATAAGTGACATTGGTGACAATGCGTCCTCCATTTTTCTCAAAGAGGAGATTATGCCAAGGGATAGATGTTGATTATAATGAGGATCCAAATATGATTTTCCAGTCCTTAATGGATGCCAGGATCTCAACTAGTCAACTAGAAACCAGGGCATCAGCTTCACAACATGGTTCGGTAACTTTTCCCATACGCCCACAAGCCTGCACCCACTCCCCCAGGTAAAGAAGTGCCTCCTGTACTCACTATGAAACACGCTTCTTCTGAGTTTCCGTTTGTGTCTTCTGCTTCATGTTTTGCAATCCATGCATAAGAAATCCTCTGGGTTGAATTTGTCAGTGCCTTTAACGATTCTGAATATGTAGGGAACAATGCTGCACACAATATTCCTAATGAGACCTTACTAGTGCATTGCACAATTTTAAAATAATGGAAAAATTGAAAGCAATTTTAAATTTTTGCCATTACAGTAACCTAGCATTTACTCTGATTTTATAACTGCTTCCCCACATTGTCAACATAAACACCTACATCATTTTGTACCCTGTAAGTAATGTGTAACTTTGTATCAGTTTGCCTCTTCTTCTGTTTAGTATATATTAAAATTATATTATAATTGTGCATAGTGAGCAGGTTTTTAAAATACTTTAAAAGTTGCTTGTAAATTTTCCTAACTGCCTAATGAAGTTCATATGAGTCATAGGTTTGTGCTTTGAAAATTAATCATCACTTATCATCCCCCCTCTGTACAGAGTGTCTGAAGATCGAAATTCAAAAATGATTCAGTCCATGGCTTTACAAATACCATTAAATTCAATATATATGCAGTGCTTTGTGATTAGCAACTTTACATACCCTTGGAACGCTGAAATTACATAAGGTATTTTAAATACTTTTTAAAAATGCTTCAAAATATAAAGCCTTCTAAGATAAAAAATTCCAATCACTAAAACAAATGGAAATACTGCAAATCCTCGTTAATCCTCATGCAAAATTCATTGTGTTATAACCTAGTCATTGGCAGATGTTCTCTTGTAAAACATTGCCTAATCACTGCTAGAAATTCTGCTCCTTCAGCAATATTGAGTTAAACCTGGCTTAATTTTCCTAAAAACTTTGACTCAATGTTTCTAACAAATGTAGGGGATAATGTATCCAAACCTGCCATATCGAAGGGCTTTATTTTTAAATAAGTTATCACAGATCTGTGAAAGAAATGGACATTCTGACAGTGACAGTGAAAGCTAACTGTACTTACATGTAGAATTTAAAGATCCAATTTTTAGAAATGCATAACTCTTTATTGACCCGCTTATCAGCATGCCATAACTTAATAATTGCCCAATAACAGAAGCAGATATGCATTAGACATCAATTATCAACTAATAAGGTGTGAAATTCAAATTCCAAACCGCTCATCCATTACAGAAACTCTTCTGTTTGACTGGACTTGGAAGACTGCAATAAACTGCCTTCAGCATTAGAAGATGCCTAGTAAAATGATTTTTTTCTTTGGTTTGAGGAGTGATGAGCATCCTTTCAGGAATTGCTTCTTTCGATCTTTGAATGAGATCCTAATCCAAGGTCCAGACTACCTGATCATTAAAGATCCCACAGAACTTTTCAGAAGAGTCAAGGTGTTCCCTCACTGTCCTGGCTATAGTTAACCCTGGGCCTCACACGTACTGCCCGTCCGAAGATATTTTTTTATTTCTCCTTCCATTATTAATTTTCATATGGTGGAAATGACAACACCACTTCTGTGAAGCCTCTGATTCTACAAAGTGATGTTTATCTTTGTGCAGTGGGTCTGAGAATGTCCTGATGTCCTTAAAATGTTTTCTCTGGGACTCTCAGATAGTTTAAGCAGAAAAACCGTGATCCAGCAGTAGTGCGAGGCTGATTCGGGTCACTAACAGATTGTGATGGCTTGCAGTTGGCCGAGCAGTGCTTGGTGTGGGGGGTAGGGCTAGGATAAGTCAGTGAGGGCCTGGTATCCAGAAACACAGCAACCGCTGGGACCTGCTACGTACAGTATGTGCCTGAAGTCTATCAGTGACATCATTGAGAGATGCACTGCTGCCTTAAGACGTATTGACTCTCCGGTCGTACGCTGGGGAATGTCAGCACATCCAATGGCCGCATGTCATTCTTTCCCAATCTTTGAGATTGCACCACATCCCATTCCAGTCCAATTCCAGTCCTAAAGCATCTAGCGTTTCTGGATTGGGTGGGTACACAGTTAAAAACATTATGGGCTATTCTGCATTGAAAACACCACTGCTTTGCACCTTTGCACATACTATAGTGTATACTGTATATCCCAGATAAAAAAGATCAAAGATAGAGTGATAATAATGGTTCTAGTAGGACTGTGCCAAATACAGATGTTTAATTCCAACGAACATAGACTATCAGATTGTCCAGGCTGTTAAATCTAGACTTGCCTGCACACAAAGCTTTGATATCATAGCAAGAAAGGGAACATACACCAACAACTTTGCTAATTAAACACTTTCAATGTTGCAATCAGCGCAACATTCATTTTTTGCAAGTATTTCTGACTTAATTATCTGTTCCTCTGCTACTGACATTGCAAATGACAAATGCTTCATGAATGAAGTGTCCCCCCCAACCAACGCATAAAGAAAAAAGAGCATTCCTGGCCTTGGCCAACTTACTCACTTAAGCAGTTGTGTAACCTGGTGATGTGTAATGTAGTATTTATTTTGTAACTCCACTGCTCTTCCTTTTAAGTAGTATTTTAATGAAGTGCGCTCTATTTTCAACTCGAAGCCAGTCCTTTTCGTTTTCCTCCCACTGACATGCCCTGTGTGCAGCAGCTGATTTCTCTTTACTCAAACTGTACATTCTGAGCTGTACTGTATTTCTGGAGGGAAGTGTAATCAGTAGTTTTAGATTTCTATTCCTGACCTGAAAGGCACTATATGGCTCTTTCAATGTCTTCAGTGCTGATTCCCACCCACAGAGCTTTTTAGGGAAGACCCGGATTTTACTTTTTCCCTCTGCACGTCAATGGGGCATAGGGCTGAGAGAAGAAGCCACATGGCACCAGGAGATTGTGCATTTAGCAGGCAGATTTAGAAAACACAAAGAGACAATTCTGCCTATTTCTGCCAGTGGGGGGGAGAGTATATTTGAGAACACACAGTAGGCTATGATAATTCATAGTGGCTGGAAGGGAATGAAATGTATTTATACATATACAGTTGTTTTTTTATGTTCTGCAAAAAATCTCCAACTTTTCTAATATAGTTACACTAGAGCAGTTAATGACAGAAGCCGTTCTGAAATCCACAGAGCTGAGGACTTGGAGAGACAGGCAGGCTTGGAGGGGGCATGAGCAAACAATTAAACACTGTCCAGATGTGACATTCCTCAAAGCCAATCTCCCTTTTCCCCATAACCTAATTTTGCCCTTTGCAATAATGCTCATAAGAAAAAACAATTACCTGCAAATGTGTGTGTGCAGGTCTTGGTGAATACCAGTGCTTGCTGTGCCCTGCTACCATGTACAGTATTTAACACCTTGAGCTTAGACTGATGTGTGGTACACTCTGTGCCTACCTACTCTACTGATTCAAAAGATAACAATCCACAAGCAAACGTCAGTTCCATGGAAATGGACCAAGTTAGCAAAAATGTTTGAAAGGTTTAGCTGACATGCATTTAGGATAGAAGATGGGAGGCACTGAGGTCTGGGTATGTAGTTAAGTGATGTTATGTTTCAGAAGCCTTCCTTAGAGACCTCCATACAGAGTGGCTAATGATCAATTAGAAAAGCAGAACTGTCCAGATGGACAGTTCTTGATCATAAACGTTCTTGTTTGTTAAAGAGTTTGCTTTCCTTCTAACAAGCGGGGAAACACATCATTCAGATTGTTACAGTGCATTAGAGAACTGGAGTAAAAAAACAAACAACAACAACAACAAAACCACTAGTTCAAAAACCAATTGCTTCACTAACTGCTGAAATCATGCTTTCCATTACCAGACAAAGTGCAGGCGCAGAATGAGTGATGATTTCAGCTCCCAAATCAGTTACCAGGCAGCAGCCTAGACATCCTGTATCAGCCATAAACAAATGTCTGCATCGCAGTCATGAATATTCAGATAAAAACAAACAAACCGGAGAGTATGATGTTGGGACAATATCTTTGAGCTTTGAAATGAAATGGAGGCATCAGGACGCCCTCTGACAAGGGCGATTCTGTGTGTATTACTGGGAGAACAAAGAGATGCGAGAGCTGTACTGAGGGGAAGCAGGTAGGGAATGCAGTTCTGATCAGCACCTGGTTTGAGGAGAAGACTGCATCACACCTGCTGGAAACTGCAGGCCTGGCCTCTTTCCGTCGAGCTAATCTTGTAGCAGACAAAGGGAAGTAAAGTCATATTCTGAAATGAAAAGATGCATTCTAACATTTTCTGCATTGTAATACATTACACACTAAGACCTAAGAGATACACTGTAATATGCAGCTGCCTCTTAGTTTACGAGATTCTCATTTGAAGCGCTGGCTCACTTTTGAGACTTAGGCTTTTAATTCGAATACCCTCCTGCAAAGTATGTGTGGTCACTCTGTAGTTTCAGGTACTTGTGGTTCAGATGACCTTGCACAGGCTATTTGTTTTAACAAAATTGTATGAGGATTAATTCTGCCAGAAAGCATCAGAGCGAGTTTGAGGGCATTCATTTAAAACAAGTGGATGCAGTGTAACCAAGGGCAGTGAACTGTTTCACCTGAAAATTGTTTTGCCTCAATGCAATAAATATTTTGGCCTCAGTGAATGTGTTTTAAGGGTGGGGGACAGGAAAAAAGATTATGAGCTGCTTTTGCAAAAAAGAGATTAACATCATTTTTAAGGTATAAAAGTTATGAATTTAAAACATACAAAAAGGATCGCTAATGCGTGGGTAATACATTGTTCTCATTGTCTGCAGTCATCATTGTCTACAGAAGCCACAGGCTTCCTTACTTTTTAAATTGCAGCTTCATTCATTCTAATTATTTTTTTCTTTCTGTGAAGGTCACTTTACAGCATGTTCTGGTTTTCACAGCACGAGGAAGGAAATTATCAGATATGTCTTGACATTAGGAAATGCATTCGCTCACCAATGTTAGTTTATCTATTTCTGGACAGCAAATTATAGCCTGCAACTACTTTTTTTCCATAGGTTTTAAAGTTGTGTTGAGCATTCTCATTTGAGAAGCTCTCCTGTAGGGCTACACAGGCTTAAGGCCTAATTCAGGATCATGCAGACACTGCAGGGGATTAAAATATTTAAAGTACTCAAGTGTCCAGCTGGGAAAGATTCAGGTAACAGCGGCCCAGAGCAAAGCAGAGCAACTTTGAAAAAGCTATCGAGTTGCAGTTAAAGCGACATACTGTACTGTATATTTTATGTATATTTCATATCCCGATGAGATTTCAAGTCTCTGTTCGCGTGTACAGCCCTCGTCAGCTTGCATCTCACTTAGAGGACTGTCCTTGAGGCTGCTGCCTGTTGACACCACTCACGGCTGTTGGAAGAGTTCCAACCGCATTCATTGCAGATGAACAATTTGGGGGGAAAAAGGTGTTTCTCTGGCAGCCATGAGTGACAACAGATGCACAGCATGCTCGAAGACCTACACCTGTGGGTCTCCGAGCTGGGATCTTGTGAGGGAAAGCAGATGAGTTAAGTTTAAATATACTGCATGTCAGGATTTAAAAAATGTAGAGGCGTTACACTCAAGGACACACTACTGCCCAGATGCATATTTGAAAATGAGTGTTTGACAGCAGCAACACAAACGTGTAGTCTGATCTTGTCAGAGCTCAGAAGCTGATGATAGGAGAGCTCTAAGGCAAACCAGGTTGCTGCTGTTAGTGGTTTTGGTAGACCAGTAGGTGGTGCTCCACCCTTTGGACAAAAATTTCTGTGTTTTGGATGTGACATTAAACTGAGATCTTGGATCCTTCGTCACTAAGGATCCTATGACACTGTTTGCAAGAGTAGGAGTGTTTAACATGGTGTTTGGGCTAAACTCCACTTGGGGCTGACTCAATCTTGCTTTTGTCAATTTCCCCTTAAATCAATCCATGACCACACTTCCCACTTCCCCCCCTGCTCTGCTGCACAGTGGAGGTCCTGGTGCAGACTTACTGCTATCCGTCATGCGGGTGGGGGACGCATTTTAGTGATGAATGAAGTGGGTGCCCTCGTATACTGTATGTACTATACACCGTTTTGGAAATTTGATGAACATGCCTCATACACATTCAAGGTATTATACGTGCAATGCAAAAACCTCCCCATTTAGGCAGATTAATGGTAGTAGTAACAGCACACATACTGACTCACAACCCCCGGTTTGTTTCAAAACCCAGGGATATTTAAACTGGATGGAGACAAAACTATTTCCCTAACTAAGGAAAGCAAACTGTTTCAGAATAAATAGAGAAATAAAATAGTCTAATTAGCATTTAATTGAAATCTATAAGCCCAGAATTTGCTGTTTGTTCAAAATTGTGAAAGTCAATACATGAAGAATTTAAATTTGTACAAAGAGGCAGCATTCTGGGTAGTCAGACATTTGTGGTCCATTCTTTTGCACTGAATCACAAACGCAGCTGACATTAGTGCCTAAATTTCCGAGGGGAAAATGCTTTTAAGAAACAGCAAGTGGTCACCCCTGGCTCTCTGGTAGTTTGAGTGTTAACGTGCATATCCACAGATATACAATTACTTTCAGAGGCTGAAATGCATTCAAGTTAATCAAAAGCCCCCTAACTTGATGAATAAATAAAACTTAAAAAATGAACAAAACCTGAATGTACAATCTTGGTGAGATTCCAAGGAGGCTAAACTCAATTATATAAAAAGTAACCATTCATCACCTTTTGCAGAGGCAGGAGTTGCTCAAAGATTGTTCTCTGCACTCTCTTGGCAGGTTTCACTATTAAAATCATTTGATTCTACTCATGCTTTTGCCCTTTCATTCATTGTTAAAGCCCTCTCAGGCAAATGCCCTGGCCATTACTTTTTATGACATTCTGCAGTACAGCAAGTAATTATTCCTCAACTCCAACAGAGCAAATGACAAAATGACTTCATAATCTTTTTCTAAGGCCACGAAATTTGCACACATGAAGAATGGTGCATCAACTAAATATCTATTGACAAGTGTTGGCATTTTCAACAGTTTAATAAAGGTGGCCATTTTCTCAGTATGGTGTTAGAGTGGGAATATATATATATATGATTCAAGAAGAGATTTACAGCAATAAAAGCCATTTGCATTGATACAAAAAGATAAAAATATCTGAAGTATGTGAAGGTTTGGGAAACCTGTGTCTGATTGTCCCCTCAGATTCTTAAAAAGTCTCTAGGCTATACTCTAGGTCTTGAGTGCAATTTAAAAAGCACGTCGGAGTATTACCATATGGTCTCAAAGATGCAAATTGTTCCTTATTTTCCATCAGAGACTAACTGCGGGCAAACAGCCCATTCTGCTGTAAATGAATTAGATGGGACGCTTGCCCACAGTTTGCATTTTTGCACTGCATACTGTATGTGGGCTTGCATCTTCTAACAATATGTGCGGGGAAGTTTAACCCTCAAACACTCTGGAATGCAGAACTGTAAGTGTTTTTCAACAAGCCTTTCGATCACCCTCATCCATGTAAATATACAGACTTTGTGCTCAGTACATTATCTATCTTTTGAGGGACATTCCTCAGCTATAACCCTGAATGTTGCTGTGTCAGCCCGACGCTCTGCTGCTCTTCTGATTATAAAATTTCTCTATTTTTCTTATAATTCGCAGGCAGAATTTATCTCTGCAATGCTTGGCTAGGACATGGCTGAATAATTGAGACCAGATGTACTGTACATTTTCAAACACCAAGTCCTGAAGTTTTCATTCCACTGAGGAAATGGGAGTAGAGAGAGAGAGAGAGAGAGAGAGAGAGAGAGAGAGAGAGAGAGAGAGAGAGAGAGAGAGAGAGAGAGAGAGAGAGAGAGAGAGAGAGAGAGAGAGAGAGATGGGATGGCAGGGAAAAGCCATCCTTTCCAGCCATGGCAAAGAGGGTTTGACTGGGGCAAAAGAGAACCAAGTTAATCTGATTTCTTCCAAGTGGATTATATGCAGGAACAACTTGTGTGCAGTTGGGATTGAGCTGGATTGGCATCTCTGAAGAAGATGTAATTTTTCCCCAATTTGTGGCTCTTGCTCCTGCATCAGGGCTAGTCCTACTTTCCTGGACTATTCAGCGCTCAAATGCTCTATTGTCTAACCTTCCACAGTCCACATATTGAATTTAAAAAGGAGAAGTCACTGTCTAAAACACATGCATATGAAAATTCTCAGGCAGCGTTCACTTTGTCCTTCTTCCTATGCGTTTTCCTACTGTCGGAGCTTTCCAGATCAGTCCTTCCAATACATACAGTACTGTATTCACGCCATTGATGTGCAGGTCCTCCTTTAAGAACGGATACAACACGGAAAATCGCCTAAATCTCCGCTTTTATTTGTGTGCATATGCAAGTGCATGAAACCATCAAAAAGGCTCATTAACACAGCAGGTTTAACTTCACCCACTCGTCCTTCACTGCAATCCAACCCAGCACTGGCGCACAATATCTGTCATTCTGCTCCGGCTTTCAGACTGGGGTCTGTCGACTCTCTTCCATTCAGTCCTCGCCCACCATTAATCAACAAGGAGCTGCTTTTTGTTTTCCTGTCTCCCGCTGCCTTTTCCTCCCTGGACGGTGACAAACATGAGAGTGCCACTTGCTCCAGTGCTGGAGGAACAGGAGCTCGCCAATCTGCTGTGCATCTGCTTGGCAGCGGCCTGGGCTTATCATTTCTCCACAGGAATGGACTGGCACGGTACCGATTGCGTTTATTTCTTTTTTACTAAATATTATTCTTGCCTCCCACTACCCCCGCCACCTCCCTGCTTTGCCCACCCAGCTAAGATCCTGAATAAATAATTATTTTCAGCACCAGTGCGCCTTTGACCATCTTTTGGACTTTTTCCCAGAGGTTTGATTCAACAGATCCGCATTTAAAAAAAATTGTTTTATTTTTTTTAAAGAGCTATCAGTATGTTCAGATAGTTAATTCAAAAGACCAGACAAACTCCCGTGAGTGCCTACAGAGGATGGGTGAATAGAGGAAAAGGCAAAACCTACTGTATAGCAGAGCTCTGTGGATCCTCAAGGCAGGGTTCATTCTGGCTACCCTAGTGTAAAGCAGAGAGATACAGCATGTGCCTCCCTGAGACACAGGCTCAGCTCTTCAGCCCAGCACTCATACAGTACAGATGGGCGCACAGGAGCAACTGGGCTAAAGTACCTCACCCAACGATGCACACACAGCTGTGTCTGCAGTAAAAGACCCGAACCCGCAACCATTTAGTTAATGAATCCCAAGCCTCACACACTTCTTTGTATCATCCCTGATTAATGGAGGACAGTAAGTTAAATGAAAGTTTCCACACTTTCCCTAAAGCTGCTATTCTGACCAACATCACAGCAACTAAACCGCTGTGTTTAAGTTGACATATTTTTAAAATAAATTGCCTTCCTTTTTATTTATGTCTGGCATAAAATCTTTGGGGATCTCTATGCCAGGAACCAGCAAGATATTTTTGGATTGAAGAGAGCACAAAATTGTTTTGTAAGCAAATATTCTGTAATTTTTTTCTTTAGTAACCATCCTGGAGCTGTGCCCCTTTTCACTGTAATTGTTCAAATGCTTCCTGAATGAAATGTCTTATCAAATCAGAACACACCTGTAGACGGGTGTATTGATTGGCCAGTTTTCTGCATGTCTCATTTCCTGTGAGATACTGCAGGTTATAAATATAAAATCTGTCCCCTGGGGTCCCAACCTGTATACAGCTGCCCAATATTATTGTGCATGCAGGAGGATAATAGCAGACAATCTGATATACCAAGACTTCAAGTAAAGCTTATCCTGTTTTAAATGGAGAGTATTTTGAGATTGCAACACCTTTCTACTTCTGACATCATTGTCCAGAGATATCGCTATTACATAGCCCAAAGTTAAATTATCATTGCTCATTTGGTTAAGACAGACATTTCTAAAGAACTTAATCAGTTTACAGTTATCCTGAGAGCCCGGTGGTTCATATCTTGTCAATATTAAATGCTGCATATGGTCTGCGTAGGCTGGAGTTATTTTTGCTTGAGGTAACACTGATACTTCCAATTGGACATCTTCTAAGATGAGCAATCCAGCACTGCCCCCTCTCTCAAAGAAATCCTTTAGCTCCCAATCTACATAATGTTGTTTTAACAACAGACAGCAGAAAATCATTTTTCTTTTCATTTCAAACCTATTACAAGCTTGCTCTGCACTTATGAACCACTTAAGAACCACTTTACCAACATCATTCACTTTTAACTACGTTGTAGTCTAACCTTGACAAGCTTGAAGCAGAGCTATTTAGAAAACCTGGAGTCAGAATGAACAAGGGAAGCAGCTGATTTGTAAAAAAACAAAATACAAATTTTAAAGCTACTAACCACCTCTAAAAGAGTGTTTAGATTTCTTTGGGCACTTTCAATGCTTTTGTTATTTACAGATCAGGCAAAATGGCCACCTCCCACAGTTTGTTGTGAATTGCAAGTTCGCTTGCAGAGGAGATTGCTTTCATCAAAATTGTTAAATAAAATAAAACATCGTTAGTTTCCACTGTAGCATATCATTGCAAAGCTGTAGAGACCACAGGAGGAAAGAAAGGGAAAGTGCTGAAGCAAGCCAATGAACAGCACAATACCAGGGAGGTCTTACAGAGCTCCAGGCTTCCGAGTCACAGATTATATCAAAAGCCACTTGAGATACAGTAGTAAGGAAGATCTCAGCCACATGGAGGAGATCTGGTTTGTTGATCACAGCAGCAGCACTCTTAGACAACAGGCCCATAAAGGATTATGCCAAAGTGATCAAGTTATGGCTTTGTCGAAGAAAATCCAACATGACAACTAGACGTCCTCTCTGGCTGCCAACGTTACCACCCTTTCCTGTATACTGACCACTAAACCAAGCCAGGACTCATGACATTATGTAAGGCTTCGGAATAACTGCGTAGGAATTATAACTCTGTTCTCTCAAATATGGATTGTACATTATATCCACTGGAAAAATAAATACGTTTTAGCAGGAACCTGAACACTAAAGCAGACAGAAAAAGACAGAAGACCTGCGCCGGGGGCGATGGCTACATCTGCTGTCGTGGCATTGGATCAGACGGATGGAGGAGTAGGAGAGGGGGTGCTGGGCGGCTGGACCGCCTCGTTTCTCGTCCACGGGGGCTCTGTGACGTTCTCAGCACAGTGGAAGCACGAATCAAACAAGGTGGCAAGGGCTGGGAAGGCAACTGCTGTCTCAACCGGCATTAGGGGGGTAATGGTGCTGATGAGACTGCAGGCCCTGGCAGCAGAAACCTGTAAGGGAGGAGGCCAAGGCCATCGTGTTGTGGCAGCTGCTGAGCTGCTCATGCAGCTGTCCCGTGTCTCCTTTCAAAGGTTCACATGAACCGGGACTGTGCCGAGGGAAGCAAGGACAGTTCTGCGTCATGCAGGAAGCAAGATTAAAAATGTTTGCTTTCAGGATTGACATTTACTCTGTGTCTCCGATATTGTTGCAGATAGAAGTACAAGCCCTTCAAATGAGAAACCAGGTTTTTATAGTGAAAACCTCCTTTTTTTTGCACTGTTTTGGCCAAGCATCGCTCTTCTATATATTTTTCACACACCCTGCTCAGATTAGAAAGAAAATATAAGGACTTTACAGCAATATGCTGTCTCTAGTATTTTGATTTTCTGTTGTCCCATGCAAGAGAGTTTGTAGCTGGACTTAGCATTGCTACCTCAAAAGGCCCCTAATTCAGATAAGGCATACTGAAACTCTCTCTAACACATCCTTCAGCGCTTTCAATTTTCCTGAAGAAAGTTCATAAATATCGTCCTCACCCATCAATAATTCAGATCTAAATAAACTACTTTTTGCAGTGCTTTTCGAAGGATGGCAACATGCATGATTTATGTAGCATTTTGACGATCGTTAGCAAAAAATAAAAAGTAGAGAAGGAAAGAAAAGCCAGCAAACCTAGTGCTCAGTACAAACCACATAAGTCACTTGCCAAACCACTGGGATTGTGGAGCTGCGTGTTTGACATCTGCATGCGCTGCACTGGTTTCTGCCAGAGAGAGGCCTGATGGAGAACCTGGGGCCTTAATCTTGATCTGCTTTCTCTAAATTAGCGCTGAGAGCTCACAGGCTGCTTCTGCAGGCTCGGGGAGGAGCAGCACTAGAGCCGGATGAGCAGAAAAAGACAGGGCGGCTCAGTGTAACTTGAGACAGATGCATTTGTCTCTGAATATTTTAACCCTTAAGTCCACATGATTTTCATTACATTCCAAAGGCACTGGCTGGCAGAGAGTAAAATTTCTATGGTAAAGTAGATACACCATGTTTCTTTACACAATTTGTCTTTTTCAAATATGCTCTGAATGTCCTGCAGTAAGTGGATTCATGTAGAAAGTAGTACAGCAAATATTGCTGCATGATAAGTGATTTTGGCCGGCATACTGAGAAGACTGTATCCTGCCCTGCACCTGTTGCTTGCTGGGATAGACACTGGCTTCCCCATGACCCTGTACTGGATAAAGTGGCAGACAATGGGTGGGTGGATGGAAAATGGATTTGTAGGACTAGATTTCTATAGGACACTGAAATAAGCCCATTGTGCTCGCAGCTTATAAGCAGCAGAAGTAATTGGCATCCAGCACCCTATATTAATGGGCCCTAATGTGGGAATAATGAGGGGGATTGTTATTCATTTGCCTGGACCACCTGTTTTCTCAAGTCTCCAGAACGAAGGGTGGGAAAGGCTGTGATCACAAGCAAAGCCACCACAGCCAAATACACATGTTGACATCGGGGGGGGAATGACCCTGACTGAGGAATTAACAATTTCAGTTGAACTGCAAAAACAGCTGTAAAAATCAGAGCTGAATCATCACCCTTCTGTTGGAACAAATGAAAGATGCCCTGCAACCACGTCTTCCGTTTAATTTATTGGCCCTATGCACTCATATGCAAAACTGATTTTCATTTAAACTGATCATTTTCAGAGCAGAATAACCCATCTGAAGTAATGCATCACCTCTCCCCAGCCAATCAGGTTTTAACCGCTGGTGTGATTTTGTATAATTGAGCAACTGTTTCATGCTGCACCAAAATACAGCAGCACCAAATGCAGGGAGTCCCCTTCCTGCCCTGATTTTTCCAAATCCTCTGAATTAAATGATCCCCTGGAATTGTGAAAGGACTGTCCCAGCATGCTTCCCCGGCACTGTGGTCAGTGCTGGTGGGATGAGCTCACCAAGAGAGCAGCTCGGCCCGCAGACCAAACCCGAGTGTCCAATCAGAGGGCAGGCAGCAGTTGACCACATCGACCACCGGGAGACGCTGGGAATCACGGCCATTAAAATTCCCAGTGCAGCCCCGAAACCATTTCTGTTAGGGTGAAGCAGCGAATCAGTCAATTGCATCTCCATCTCCTCTCCTCTATGCATCTCAATGAGCCAGGCTCAATATTAACAGTTCGGCAGCGAGGTTATGAGGAAAAATGAGCGGCATAACCACTTCTGCTGCGCCTGGGTTCCTCAGCCTATTTCTCATTAGGGACTCCACCATCGTCGTCCACAGTTGTAACAGCAGAAGCCAGCGAGAGTCAACACCCACGCTGACCGACGCACGCACATCTGCACTCGCAGGGTTCCGATCTCACAACCTGAACTGCCGAGTCCTGCAGGGAAATTGTTTTCCCTGAATTATTCAGATATTTCAGAAGAGGCATTGTTTATGTTACTCCAGAAGCAATTTGCTTTTGATACATTTTTCTATTTTTTTTTTGTTATGTTGAGCAGGCTCTGTATTAAGCAGAGGCAGGATTTCAGTTTAAGATGGGAAAATTAAATGAAATGTATATTTCTGTCTGCACCAAGATTACACAATAAATGCATAGTACCTCTTTTTTTTTTACACAAGTGCCTTGCAAAAATTGTCACTATCCATCTGATGATGCCCACTTTGTTGAAATAGAAATGATGCTACCTGAATGCTCAAACTGAACACTTATGGGTGAAAGAGGTTAAATAACAGCAAAAACTAATATACAGTATGTGGTTTGCAGAAGTGTTCACTCAACTAAGTCAATATTGGATGGAAGAACCTTCAGCTACAAGTCTTTTTGAATAGGTCTCCAACAGCTGTGAGCACTGGCAAGGAGCAATTTGTACCCATTCTTCTTTGCGAACCTGCTCAAACTCTGTCATGTTGGTTGGGGATTGTTGACAGACAGCAATTTTTGCAACAGTTTTTTATTGGGTTTACGCCAGGACATGAAGTGGGCCACTCAATGACAATCATCTTCATGAACTCTCTTTTTGTTAAGCCACTCCACCATTGCCTTGGGTTTAGGTCACTGTCCCGCTTAATTTTTATCTCAGTATTTAAGAATATTTTCCTCTAAGATGTACTTTGTCCCCCTCACTGCTGGAGCAACAGTAGGGTTGGTGTTGACTGGGTGATGTGCTGTGTTGGGTCTTTTCCTCACATAATGTTCCAATTTTGTCTCATCTGACCACATGTAAGCAGTAGCACTTAAAAACTTAAAAAACAATGTGTATACAGTACATTGTGATTTTACAGAATGAGACACATTGAAAGGGGAAAATACGTTTAAAAGGCACTGCATTTAACAAAGTTTAGTTAAGAATTTCCTGTTTACTCCGCTGCTGCTGACTACCTTTAGAACTGTTTTATGAGTTGAAATGCAAATTACATTTCATCAATTGAACGGTCACCGACGGGACATACTTGTATAAATGACCATTGCCTTCTATTTCCATAGTGTGTCTCAAAATGATCCTATTTATGCAAAATACTAAGGCAGGTTAAGTAATCCCTACATAACACAGGCCTGTATTAACAGTAAAGGAGTAATGTCCTTTTCAAGATGGTCTCCATGGGACCTTCAATTACCTCCGGTTTTCTATTCCAACTGATCTCTTAGCCACGTGCTTGAAATTGGCCCTAGTGTGAGTATGTGCTGGTCGATCACAGAGCACATTAACACAGACGCACGCGCATTCACACCAGGGTCAATTTTCCAAGTTAATCTTTGGACTGTGGGAGAAAACCCCTGCAAACACAGGGAGAACATACAATCTCCACGCACATCTGTAGCGCCTCAGGAATGGAACTCAGGTTTCCAGCCCTGCAAGGCAACAATTCTAAGCACTGCGCCACTGTACCACCCTGATTTAAAACAGAAAAACAAAAATCAACACAGGGAGGTAGAGGCTGTTATATAAGAATGACAGCAAGGTTATGTTCCAGATGAATTCACATAATCCAATCATGGAAGCCTTTTCCGGATGAGCTGTCGAGCAAGTCACTCGATGTCTCCCAGGAAGAAATGTTCTCTCGGTTAGCCTGTCCAGTAATGCCTATGACTTTTAAACATGCTTAAGGCCAGATCACCCATGAATGACTCTTTTAAATTGGCGGTGCTTTTAACCTTTACCTATTGTATGCTAAACAATTCAGGTCCCACGGGCATCAATTGCATTTCCTCTGTATCTTTGGTTACATGGTTATTTCTCCAAGCAATACCTCAATGAACAATGGTTACAAAAGTTTGGAACCATTCAGTCAACTGAAGGTCGTTATAGAGACAGGTGTCTTTCTTCTGAAATCATATCAACCAATAAATGAATTTACCAATCAAATGAGAACATGTGGACTCCATGCACATTTTAGAGCTCACAAGGAAATGCATCAGGGCTCAACCTGATGTGTCATTGCAAAGAGGGGCAAAAGACTTAGCAAACCAAGACATTACAGTAATTTCTTTTAATTTTCATGTAACAATTGTCCAAAACTTGTGTTTGACTTTGATGTTTTAGAGTGATTGGTGGAGACCAGTGCCGAAAACTCCAAATGCTGTCAATGTGTTTCTATTGGGGTTTTCAACAAAACAAAAATGTGCAGAAATCCAAGGGTTGGGAATCTGGAGGCATAAGGCAGCCTATAACAGCTCATCGTTAAAGGGGGTCCTAACAGCTGTGACTCAACATCTGACTTGTCCACAGACCAAATGTGACAATCCATCGTGCAAACGGACAACAGAAAGAGGTTAACGAATCTGTGCCATTGTCCCTGAACACATTCTGAACATACCATCTGCCACGGAAAAAAAACAACGCGGTGCTCAGCGCCCCTGCCAAAACCAGCCGCGAAGCGCTTTGATCTCTCGTCTCGGCTCTCAGGGGCCCCCGTCACTCGTTAGCCGCTGGCGAGGCCGTGGGAGCAGCAGAGGGGCAGGCCGGCCAGCACTGAGCGGATCGGCTCCTCACTCCGAGACGGCAGGTCTGATTTGCCAATCAGAGGAGTCGTGAGCTTGATCTTCACACAGGCCCAAAGGGAGACCGGGCCTTCTTATGGCGCAACAGGCCACACGGTTTTCTTAATGCAAGCTTATACTACGCTATGCGAAAAATAAACACAAAGTCCCATGCAATGTGCATGGAGGTGCAGTGGTTGTCATTGCTGCATGGCAGTGCTGAGGCCCGGGGTTTATCTCCTGGGGGGGGTTCTGGCTTCCTCCCACAGTCCAAAGACACGCTGGTAGGCTTGGCGATCGGCCTCTGAGAAAACTGGCCCTGATGTGAGTGTGTGCGTGTCTGTGGCTTCAGATGCCCTGCAACCCTTTATCCAACTAATTGAATCACGTGGTCAGAAAATGGATGGATCGATGACGCATGCAATGTGAGAATGCTGCGTTTTTGACTCTGCTTCTGTATTTCTGCATGTAAAGTACGCGTTGGGACAAGTGAATGCTGAAGCTGAAGCCCCTCGTGACAAAACTGTTGCGGATAAGAACAAAAGCCCTTGCTTGGGGCTTTGACGTGTTGATCTCGCTACTGCAAAAAAAAAAATGAAGAGAAATTATCCTTGATCTCATCCAGGTCTTAACTCCAAAGTTTACTAAACACTTTTCAAATCTCTTTGACGCCCATCTGTAATTCTGGAGCTGGCAGACGACTGTGAGGCTCTCCTTCTGCTCCTGCCGTGGAAAACCCCTGCGCTGAGCAGAGCGTTTTGCTTTCTTCCCTTCAAGAAATGGTGCTAAGCCTGCAATACCCCCGGCATCACCTTTAAAGCAGAGTTTCGCCTACACACATAGTGCTGTTAATACAATTGCCTGTTTTGTTAAAAAAAAGTGCAAGCTCTTGTTTCAGTTTACATCCAAACATGAAAAATTCCATTAAACGTCTGCACACAGAAAAGTATACCCCATGGGAATCTCTCTAAACACCCATTAAAGCACTTCTGCTACAGCCTGCCCTGGACTAGCTAAATGTTAGAATGCCCTCCCAGTGGCTAAGGCTTTAAAAAGAGAGCATAGAGAACACAGGCTCACCAACATTCACAACAAAAACAAGAAGAGGAGGAACTGAGCCAATGAAGCTTAATGATTTGCTCATCTGTAGAAGATAACATTTCTTCATCCTCGTTTATCATTTTTGATTATCAGGACCTCCCAGGGCTAACGTTATCACTGCAGTTTAGCTGCCACAGTCATCAATACATCCATAATAAGATCTACTTAAAAGAGGGATTAAATACAAAATGTAGAGGCTTTGTATATTTTTACATCAACATAATAGTTTTTTTTTCTAAAAAGCAATTGTCTGAAAAATAAGAAATAATCATAAAAACAATGGAAGAGCCACATAAGCATATCAGAAGAATATTCTCATTTTATATACAGAGTAATAGCTTGCAGTTCACACCAAGTGTTAATTTTGTGTCAAGTTAAACAATCACTTTAAATGTTCTAACTTTTCAATCTTAACTGTCAGCTTTTACGGAAAAAATTGATTTTGGCTGCATCATCTGTTAATCACAAATGAGCCCGGGAGTTTGTTCCGAGAGGAATAGAGAGACTCTCTCACAAACTCCAGTATCCTGAACCAGGAAGCAAGCGCTGTGGTAGACTTGAATGAAGGATGGGGTTCTTGCTGAGACTAAGAGCAGGATGCCAGGGTGCCAGCCCACCAGAGGGGCACAGAGGAAGAGACAGTTGACAATAGCCAATCAAAATGAACCAGCAGGTGTTAGGGAAATAAGAGGAAACTGGCACCGCAGAAGAAAACACGTGCACAAATCCAATCATTTTTAAAAAGATAAATTGCCTTGGATACATTTTACCTGTTACAAATTTAGAGTACAGGTTGCCAGGAACTACAGTATATACAACTCATTAATTGAGAGAGAATTAATTACTAACAGCAATGTTGCAGCTGTTGGAGTCTACCCATTCTTTACAAAAGTGCAGGCCCCTCACACGGAATGCCATATCCAGAGTTCGTACTATATCTGCATGTAAAAGACTTAAGAAAGAAAAGGTCTGAAAATGTATTCTAAACAAAATGAAAAAAACACTGTGTAGAATGCACTAGAAGAGCCGGTCATTCTGTGAGAGTGTCCTGGGATGGCCTGCAGATTGGGACTCAGGGCATGTCAAAAACGATTAGGTATTACGGTGTGGTCGAAATTAGGACACTAAACTACAGAGAAAAAAGCCACTCTCTAGCCTCCTCTGGAACTTCTTCACTCATCTTTGTGATGGAACTAATGATGGCAGCAGAAGGAATTCTCACATTCACAGACACATTTTGTCTGCTTTCTGTATGAATAAGAAAATGCTTCCATACTTATTGGGTAGTGGTTCACCATACAGCTTGACAAGGATTCAAAGCATACTGAATATGCAACTAAGGAATTCATCAGGAGAAAAAAAGTGGAAAATCTTAGACTGGTCAAGTCAGTCTCCAGATGTAAACCCAGTTGAGTGTGCGTTCTATACACTGAAGAACAAAATAAAGTCAGAACACCCCAGGAATAGGCAGGATTTCAAAGTGGCTGTGGAAGAGCATGTATTTAATGAAAAGCACGATGAGATCTACAGGTCACAGACAGCATGCTGTTATTGCCTCAAAGAAATATGCAACCAAATATTTTATAATCTGTATTCTTTACTCTCTAAACTTTACTGAAAGTGAATATCTCAATACTTTTCTAAATCACTGTGTTGAACACAGAACATGCATTTGCTCTAATATGATACAATATTTGCATGGAATTAACCAAAATAGAAGCATATTTTCCACTGCACTTGTTTTTCATATTAATCTCATGATCACAAATGCAAATTGCTTGACTGTAAAGCAAAAACGGTACTTTCGATTTTGCTATCTCAACGCTTTTGGAGGGCACTGAAGTTTCAGCTGTATGAAGTGGTGATACACCGTACCGAGTCCCCCTCAGATGACATTCCTAAGATGCTCAACAGGCAGAAAAGTACAAGGGCATGCATATTTATGTTTAAAATCAGGTCACTGAATTAATAAAATGTGTGTTGCCATTCCATAAATGAAAGAAAAAAAACAGCATTAAATATTAATTCTTTGCCAGTGCAATATGTTTTGGGTCATGTACTATAGAAAGCAGCGAGGATGAAACAGAGGCAATGGTTGTTCTACATCATTGGTTTAACCCTGCATTCTCCGGGGTCAGTTTCTGCTTTTACATAAATATTCCAAAGGGAAAGTGCCTGTGGAAGTGGCGTTACAGGCAGCACAAGCAATGGCTTTCTGAGTCGGGAGGCAGCAGAGGCAGAAGTACTGCAATAGCAGAATGCGATGTGTTAGAACATGCAAACCAGACTGCCCCCTTGATGTTAGTAGTGCTGCTTGAGATCTGTACATGTTAGACAGTTCACCTACCAGTGGTGAACATGAATTGTCATTTTCACACTTTGACCATACCTATCCTCTGCTTTTTCTGCCATTTGACATTGCCATGCCTAACCACGTTCTCACGCGTGTCTGTGAACCAGAGTCACATAAAGCCACGGTCGACCTTAATGGACTTGTATTGAGAGACTAACTCATAGCACTTATCTTCCCCGTGGTAAACTATAGTGCAACTGTATTGTAGTGAGAAATAAGAAAAGACTATTAAAATTAAAATAAAAGTCCATGGCAACGTTTTGGAAGTAAGTCACAGTAAGTGTCAACTTACATTTGAATGGCTTTTTTTTAGCCGGTAATTATCCTGTTTTTTTTAAGGCTGACTCCAGGACACGTTTCAGCTGCTATTTAGAAATCGGCTGCATCCTTTTCATGCTCTATTGGAACCAAAGATCCCCGTTTGTGACTGAATGCCAACTCAAGGACAAACGAAGCAAGTTAAAAATGGAGATGGACTAAGGAAAAGGATGCACAATCAATGTTTCCCCCCCAGTTCGTCCCTCCTCCCTCCCGCTCCTCCTCGTCTTCCTCGGCTGTGCTGGTTAAACCTCACTGTCAGCCTGGCCCACAACTTGCTTTTCAAATGGGGTCTTCACTTGTTTACCAGGAGGACAGGAGCCAGGTAACAGCACGTGCTGGATTTTCTCCAGAGGGAAAGACGGGGAATCTGAGCTGATTCAAAACCCTTCTCAGGACTGGCTACTGTATGTTAAAAATTAACATGCTTGCCTGCAATACAGAGATTGGGGTCTGGCAGTAGAGCAGATTATTTGGCTGGCATTCAGTGCCCCTCTGCTAAAAAAGAGACCTACCTGTACGATCAGTCCCTGCTCAGTAGTCAGCATATTAGATATGGACAATAGTAGCAGAATTAATGTTGCCATAAGGGTCAAAGAGAGCCCAGTGCAGAGTGTCATTGGAATTGGGGTTAAGAAGGATTTGTAAAAATATGAGGGAAAACTTGCTGTTGTGCCATCAGTACAAATAAAATATCAATAATAATCCACATAAAAATGCTCCCATTTTCCAAAGAGCTTATAGATTGGACCACAATATATTGTAACATGGTTGTACATCGCAAACATTTCAAAAATACTTTTTTAGTACAAAAGAATGTACCTTAGGGGGTAATAAGCATGAGATTTGCAGTTACTTACTGTAAATACACATTTGTATGCATGAAAAAATGGTGCAGCTGAACAAGACGAGAAAGGTCAGCTATGGCAAAGATAGAGAGACAGAGATAAGTACAGTAGATACTGATAGCTGAACATTCATTTCTGGACTATTCCCAAAGACGCTCCCGCCCTCTCAGATCCCCAGCGAAAGCGTGAATAAGGGGGAAAAGTGGAGCTCGGCAGCCATGTGTCAGACACACTGGGGCCGGGGCCAGAGGCTCAGGGAGTCCCTGAAGCGTGTCTAACAGGCATGATGGCTTCGCAAGGCAAAGATCGGGCGCACGGAGGCGGAAACACTTTCAGATGTCAGCCGAGATGGCAGTACGTCCAGCGGGAAGGTCGCTGCGCTGTCCCCGTGCGTGTGAGGGGGAAGGGAACCTACAGACCTTTCATCGGCTGCAGACCCTGCAACAGCTAACACTAACCATCAAGAGCAAAGCAATACAAGAGATTCTTTTACTGCCGCTTGCAAGGTGACCTGATAAATGGCTTCATCCATCCATTTTCTACCTGCCTTATCCTGTACAGGATGGTGGGGGAAGCAGAGCCTGCCCCAGCAAGCAACGGGCACAAGACAGATACTCCCTGGACGGGATGCCGGTCCATACAGGGCAGAAAGACAGAAACACACACACTCATACCAGGGGCAATTTCTCCAGAAGCCAATCAACTTACGAGAATGTCTTTGGACGGTAGGAGGAGATCAGAGCTCCTGGAGGAAACCCACACAAGCAGCAGACAGACAGACAGCACCCCAGGTCCAGAACTGAAGCACGGACCAAAGCACTACAGTGTTAACCACTGCGCCACCCTGCCACCCCTTAAATAGAGTCATGAGGCATAAAATATATGTCCTTTGGATTACACCCTTAACCAAGGCACAGTCAGTAAAGCATACAGTATATATACAATGGCAAGAAGGAAAGCTAAACTACAGTATACGAAAAAGCAGAGAAAGTTACTTAGTAAAACAGGCTATAGGAGAAGGCAGCAGAAAATAGAACTGTTTTTACTGTTTCTGAATGTAACCAAGAAGTAAGCTTTTTGTGATCCACAAATGCAATCTGTACAAGTGATTATAGGTATGGTGTAAACACTTAATAATTAAATCAGTAAACTGACATTTTCCCCTTTCTTCTGGATTGGTTCCCTGCTATTTAGATTGGCCAGCTGTCAGAATCCAAGCAACAGTCTGAAAATACAATGAAGGGCATTAGTTACCAAGAAACAAACAAAGCGAACATTGTCTTCTGAAAGGTTTAGGTGAATACAAGGGGAATTTTTAACTGTTGGTTTATAGGCCTAAACAAAGTTTCCTTTGCATCCACTGTCTCTCCATTAACCCCACTCTCTCCCCACTCCTGTCTCTCCATTAACCCCACTGTTGTACATATAATCAACTTAAGCATGTTATGAAAAAATATATTGCTGCTCTGGAGGAGCAACTGGATGATTCCCTGGGCTTAAAGGAATGTCCTGAGCTGACAGGCTAAAAAAAAATTGCATCTTTTTAGTCTTGAACAGAGAAGACTGTGAGGGACCCCAATTTAAATATTCAGAATTGTCAAAGGTATTAGCAAAGCTAACCTGATGGACTGCTTCACAGTACCTAGAAGACACATCAGAGCTAGGGCTCTGTACTTCAAAACCCTGCAACACCCTGCCTTGGTTTAAAGCTGGGTAAGGCATCACTGTGGTACCCTTGAGCAAGGTTCTTTGCTCATATTGCTTCAGCAAAATGCCTAGTTGTATAAACGGGTACAAGTGCAAGTCACTTCGGATGCAGGCATCAAGCAAATAGATGAATAATAATAGCAAAGGGACCAGCTAGAAGGGCTGAATGCCCCCCTTTTGCCTGCAATGCCTCTTACTGTATATCTAAACCTCGCATAATAAAATAAAAATACTCGCATAATAAAATAAAAATAAGTCGCCATAGCTTAGGGCATTTGGTAAGAAAACATGATCATTATTTTTTTCATTTATTTGACTGGAACAAGGCACCAATTATAACACTCGTGACCAGCTATGTGATGTATTGCACCCAGAATTATGTATATATGCGGAATTTACATTGGCAGTCCCTTGGCAGATAGGAGAAAAGGCTAAACCAAAAGGAAAGACAATACACAAACTGCAAAAAACAGCACTTACAGTACAATAAATTCAGCAGCTCGTCATTTGATTGCAGGAGTTAACACTGTTCACCCTGACCTTATCAGATGTCAGAAGCCAAGCAGTACTGGGATGGGAGAACTTGAAAGAAAAACACTGTACGTGGTGTGTCTGGGGCCTGTAGGTGGTGAATCAAAGACAAACCCTAACACTCAAGTCAGAAGTCACACTTTTATTGACTGGAATCTGTGATGCCACAGCTACCACTCAGATGGATCCATGCTGGCCATGCACCTATGCTTTCCACTCACAGAGAACTGCAGGAAAAAAAAAACTTGCAAAAAGTAATACTGTGTAAACATAACATTAAAAATAAATGTAAAAAAAACCCACATCAATCCATACATAGTTATTACACACCACACCTAAGTAAATTTACCGGTTTTGGAATCCACAGTTTACCACAATCTGTATGTTCACTTCCCCACAATTACCCTAAACCCTGGAATTGCACAACACTCCTTCATTTGTGCACAGAAACACCAATTATACTTGCCCATAAACCAAGGCTCCTTTAACCGTGAGGCAGCAGCATTAACACCACAGCACAGTACCTCCCAGAATTATCGGCAGCAGCAAGTTAAATTATTTCACATGAACCTAAATGAGTTATATTGAATCTGACGGGGGGGCAGGAGCCAGGCAGGGGAGGTGAGAAGGTGGGCCAGACGAGCCTATTTGTGTAATCCGGGCTAGCCGGGGCTCCACTGGGAATTCCAGAAGTGTCTGTTCTGGTCCTAATAGGGAGGTGGAGGAGCAGCTGGTGCCAGAGCTACAAGCACTGAAAGACATCTTAGAGAAGCAAAGAACCGGAGAAAACTGCAAATCTGGAATTCCCCCACTGAGGGATTTCTGGGAGCTTGTTATTGTGATCATTTTAGTTTGTTTTGTTATTTTGTACTCAGGAGCTATAACCACTTATTATTTTTACACAAGGTATCCATTCCTACTGTATATCCATGAATTGTGATTGACACTATGTGCTGGGACAGTGAAGTCGTGTACTATGAGTACTATTCAAAAGTATGGAATTTGTTTCTGGGGATTATTTTGTATAGATGTTAAGCCATGTCCAAACAATGTCATTTGTTGTGTTCAATCCCCCCATTTCACGCGAGCATAAATAGTGGGACAAATGCGTACAGGTGTTTCAAATTGTTCAGGTGTTCCACGTTGGCTTAATTGTGAAAGCGCAAAAGAGCTGTGCGTGTGTATATTGGTTCCTGTTTAGGAGCTTAATTTCTGGGTCCGCCTCTTGAGTTAGAGGCAGTAAACCAACATGAAGAAGAGAGAGCTGTCTATGATGGAAACGCAAGCATGAAGATGACAGCAAAGGAAATTCCAATTAGACCCTTTGCAGAGATATGCAACGATAATCAACAATATGCCTTTAAAAAAGAAAAACTAGAGGAGGGAGCAATCAGCAAAGGCCAGGTCATCCGAGGAAGACAACAGCAGTTGATGACAGAAAAATCTTTAGATCTGTGAACAAACACCCTGAAATAACAGCCAAAGGGATTGCAGACAACCTCCAGAGTGCAGATGTGAAAGTATCTCAATTCACTGTGCATAAAGGAATTTGACAGGAGAATTACAAAAGTTGCACTGCATGACGCCGACCTCTCATTAGCACTAAAAACAGAAACACCAGATGAGAATCTGCCAAAAAAAAAGTACAAAGATGAATAGTTACAGATCTGGAACAAAAGTTTTTTTTATAGACAGACAAGTCAAAGACCTGTGAAGATCTGTGAAGCACGGTGGAGGCAGTGTCATGGCTTGAGCACACACGACTGACTCTGTAACTGGCTCACTGATCTTTATTGATGGAGTAACGGATGTCGAGGGTAGCAGAATGAACTCTGAAGTAGCAGAAACATCTCGGCTCCCCATATGAAAATAATCCTCCAAACCCATTGGGCACCAACTCCTTCTGTAGCAAGACACTGACCCACAGCATACAGTACACTTCACCAAGGAGTTCACCAGGAAGAAGAAGTGGAAACGTTTGAACTGGCCAAGTCAATCTCCTCATTTGAATCGGATGAAGGCGGTAATCTTAGTTGTTGAAGAAGAAAGTGGTAAAGGCTTGACAAAGCATCTCAAATCAATGTGTCAAGAGTCTGGTCATGTAAATGGGTCACGCACCTGAAGCAGTCATTTCTTGTAAGGGGTATATGACCAAATACTAGCGTTACAATAGTTTAATTTAAATTAATTTGCAATACTTATGATGACCTGTAATTTTTGTCCTAACATGGTTTAACATGCGCACAAATCCAGAAATAAAAACAGATCAAATATTTCAATTGTACACAGCAAAAATTATTTTTATTTCACTGTCCTAAGCCTTACCGTTTTCACTGTACTGTATAATTTAAAAAGCAGTGATTACACCATTTTACTATTTCTTTCAACACTTAAAGACTGTATATGAATCTATTATCAGTATACGTTTGAAATCTTAACTCAAGGCTAAACCAAGATCAGAAGATCAGCAAAATTGAAGGGTTTAATTCTTTCTCTGGACACCATGTTCAGCGAAGCACAAACTGAGCCATTAAGTGCAGCCAATGCTGGTGAGACTAGAAGCCTGCATACAGGAAATATGCCTATTCTAGCGCAGAAGCTTAACCAAAACTGTACCCGTTTTTAGATGCGTTGTACTAGTTCAGTCACATATACTTTTGTGATCAATCACCATGGAAGTTTCATTAAGCAGTAGAAATCAAATATAACTGAAGTTTTCCTTGAACTTAAACTGTTCGTCTTCCTTATCAAGTAAGTGTATAAAAAGTCAGCTGTACCTCTTCTTGTCGGGATGACTACATTCTGTCCAGATTACAATTATTACTCTTTTGCATTACCCTATAAGGAACTAGATTTGTTAGCTTAGAAACCAAAACATTAAGAATAGCCATGTCAAAGGTGGATCTACTCTATCATTTGTAAATAAGCACACTGGGTGATAATTAGTTAAGTATAGTGATGGTGATGGTGGTTCATTTTACATTCTTGCACAGGTTTAATTAGTGGAATGTGGGAATATAAAGGAATATCTCAGGATTGGTTGGAGATAGTTAACAGTTTAGAGAGGCTGATTTGAAGACTGGTGCGAAATCTTGGAGGATCTCTGAAATAAAACCTCCTGTTCAGTCCAGCATTGCCAATTTAATAGGGTTTTTTATTCGCTCAAATCAGGATCCACCTTGTTTATGGGTAGGGTCAGTCAAATCTAAATCTAGCTGGGCTCATTTGCACTGAGCCTATTAAAGAAGGTGATATTGCATCCTTTTGAATCCGTGATGGCTCTGAATTCTCTTGTGGCAGAAGACCTGGTACAATTCTGTAGCAGAATTCACCACTGTCTCAAGAGAACTGCTGAGTTTCTCCAAAGCTGGAGTTGCTGATGAGCAGCCATTATCAAATTCCAGCACTGGCAGAGTTGCAATCACCACATCTAAATGGAAATATTTTAAAGCGTGAGAAAAATAACCTTAAACAAGGTTACAACATATTAAGTCTTGAATCCAGGATCTCAGTACTGTGACTGTCATTAAAAATACATTATGAATCAATAATTTTCCCTGCCCCCCTTTCATTCTTTACATGTGTTCACATGGTATAGAACAGTCTCTTGATATATATACACATTTTAGGAAATAATTTTACAAAAAATCTCAGGTTATATATGTCAGGAACAGTTCTTTCTGGACCCTATGCGGACGACACGATCCGGAAGGTGAAGAAACAATAGGGAAAAATATCATGCAGGAATGGGTCAGGAGACAGGGGGGCGTGTCCGAGGTGAGCAGGTGTCCAGGGGAAGTGAGTCCGGGGCAAACAGTCCAAGCATAAATCCAACAGGGAAATCCAAAATGGGAGGCAGAGTCCAAGACCAGGGGATCCATCCAAAGTAATTAAAAACCAGAACCGGGTCGGGACCGGCGGGACAGGGAATCAGGAACAGGAAACTAAAACCATAACGTAGCCAGACGCGGCAGGACCCCGGGCTCTCACGAAATGGGATTCAATGAGAAGCGCCGGGCAAACGCCTGCATCTGGCTTTAAAGGTGGAACTAAAGAGGGGCTGGAATAAGGAACAGGTGTGGGGAATGGGACAGAACGAGGAAGGGGTGGAGCGCCCTTAAGAGGAGGAGTAACGATCGTGACAATATAAGGTTTTGAAACTTAATGCTATTGGAATTATTACTAGAGATACTGTAAATGTTCATGGTATCTCTAGAAACCTAAAACAAAAAATGTTTCATTCAGCAGAATAATAAAACTAGATTCTCTTGAAAAACACAAGACTAACTTTCTAGGTACAGTACGTGGTTACCATGGAAATGCACATTAAAAAAATAACTTTAAATATCAGCGCAAAACCTGTGATAACAGGCATGGTAAATCCCATAGAGTCTTCATAAAGGAAAACTGTGCTTGAATGGGATCCGTAAGAAGCAAATCCAAGCTCGTCACTTAACCACAACAATTATTAAACGGCTGTTTAAAATAATGCATATACCACTTCAATTTTGTTGAAGAAACTATATTACATTGAAAGTCAATGTGGTTTAGTATGGTGCCGTTTATGTGCTTAAAATACTTCAGAAAAGGGAAATGGATGAAGACTGTTGAGTTGATGAAGTAAGGAAACGTTTGCACTAAATCTGCATCTGGTCTCCAGTTTGAATTACAGTACCATCTGTATAACTCTGAGCAGCCTGATCCCTTCAAAGTCGTCCAGGATTCTCACATGGAACAGAATCCAGTTAATCTGTGAAGAAGGGTAAGAAAGCCTTCAAAATGAATCTGAGATTGAGCTTTACATCTCAGCGTGGACTCAAATTGTAAAAGGCACTGTGAATCTTGCCAGAATGTACTTGCAATGGTGCTCTTGAACGTTTTTTTTTTTTAATGCAAATTTTGACATCAGCCTTGACTTATAAATTGCCCAGTAATAAGGTCCCCTCCTCTGGCACAGATAACCAACTTCAAAAAACCGACAGAATGTGATTAGCATTTACTGCTGAGTATAGTGTTTGAGTTCCCCTTTTATTCCATTTTTTGGTCAAAATAAAGCGCTAATTGGAGCTCACTATCCATCTGTCTTCTGCAGAATCAGGTTGGCAAATTAGGTTGGAGACGATACACCTCGAGAAAGTCACATTTTTAGACATTGAGAAAATACAAAAAAAACTTAGCTTCACGTTAATTTTTTGCTAAAATGGCCCACTTTTCATGCTTTTTCACTTGTACAATATATTCAAGCACTCTCCTTATTCTTAAATTTTAGCATTAACATATCACTGACATGTTATTTTACAGTTTATTTATAATTATTTTTTACTACATACTGTACCTACCAAACTACCGAATACTTGAGTCTTTAGATCTTGGTTCCCAGCGTTGATCACTGAACCCAGAAGGGGAAGAGTCAGAAAGTACAGTCAGGCTCCTCTGACATGCCCACTATTCACGAGATCTTCCTCAATTCAGGCCAGACAATTCAGCTCCAGTCAGAGGACTAGACCTTCCCTCCCTGATGTTACTGCAGGCTAGGGGCAGTTGCTGGGGTTTCTATTTTGCCTGAGAGCTGAAGAGAAACACCTGACTGGCTCATCCCAAACCTCCAGTACCACCAGTAAAACTGAGCACACTACGGGCTCCTTGCAGAATATGGTGACGCAGAGAACACACATGAAATCTGCATCTCCAAATTGAACCTGCGCGAAGGCCAACCCATCTGGTCATTTCAGGACCCCATGACACTGGAAAATTATTTTTGGGGATGTACAGTAGCTGCTACAGGTAACTTGCAAATGTCGCTTGACAATGGAAGAACTACAGTGAGCTGAAACAAATTACACAAATTAAACAAATTACAGTAGTGCATGGCACTGGAAAGCATTGCAAGTAAGTAACACGGAATCAGACAAGAATGTGTATCCACTGTGCTTCCAGTTGCCTTGGAAGGTGCAAGCAAACATCAGAAAATTACTGGAGGGCCTGAGGGCTGCTGTCTGAACCCAGAGGCTCTCAGAGAAAGTTGTGCATTCACTGAGCATGTGCTGGCTGTCTTTGATCAAATTTCCACCAAACATATCCAGCAAGATTCCTACAGTATAATTCCCCCATGTAAGGAGTTTGGGCCATGAATGGGGCGCAATCTTTGTTATCTCATCCACACCATGAGTGTTTTAGCAAAGAGCCGCGTCTCAACCCACTAACATCACTCTTATGTTCACAGTGCTGCTGTGTACAGGTATGTGTTTCAGCCATAAATCTAAATTCTTCCAAATTCTGGAGTGTGTTTATGTTGTGTCAGGCCTCGGAAGCAGTAACACAGAAAAGTGACCTGCATGTGTTCCAGTCCCATCTGTCTTCCATGCCAGCTAAACAAACAGCAGCAAAGCAAACAATAGGCATCCAGCTGTGGTAACTGGCAGCAAGCCAGGTCTGGTGTGGGCATTCTGTGGCTCCCCAGCCTGGTCTGCTCCCTCCTGTTCCCCTGTCACACTCCTCTCCCTCCTCTGACAGCCAGGGAGGGCTTCATCACGTCAATATCTGTGACACGACACTCGCGTTCCTTTTCATTTCCCCTGATATTTAGTGAACACATTCGCAGCTCGGAGCCGGGCACCGCCGCAAAATATCACAAAGCAAATCAGATGAAATGAGGGGCAGAGGGATTTATGATCATTTCCCCTTCTTCGGCGGTGATGTATTGTACACACATTCATTGGTAACTACTGTACTGCTGTCAAGCTGACATTGAGCGTGGCCTTCTCTTACAGTACAATGGATTGCTGTCTTGTGCTGATACCAGAGCGGATATGCTGAAAGGTGATCGTTCCTGAGTGCGGGTAAAGGGAATAAAAGGCATTAAAGCAAATTTATAAACCTTATTTATATCAAACCTTTCTGGTTGATATCATCAGCCACCACCGATGTGAACGTTAATTTATTTTCATGCATTTAAGATCTCTTATTCTCTTATTGACTCAAGCTTAACTCCTATCCACAGGTTTCACTTAAATCTGAAAGATTTCTTCTGTGGGAAGGTGACCATTCATAAGAAATGAAGGCTGCTTACTGCGCAAGGTTGAAAAACCCGAAACAAATAGAAACTCTACTGTTTTAGCTGACCTGGAACACCCCTTACAGATATACAGTAGCAAAACCCTGAAAGAGATGCCAAAAACCATTCAAATGAGTTTATAAGGTTAGCATAAGGTTTTGTTATTGCAAAAAAAAAATCAATATTTTTAACAGTGCTCTCAGGTTACAGTCTTTCCAAAAGATACAAAGCTACATACGGAAGAAAATGATTGAACTGGATTCAGATAGATGGATGAAAGAATCAATATTTTACTTTTATTTTCCCTGCCAGCACCCAATCAATGAACCTCAATAGGTCTTAATGGGGCACAGTGTTGAGAGCTGAGTTCCATAGAGACATTTGAAATTGCCTGGCAGACACAATAGATTCACTTTAACCAGCCCTAGTCAAACATTAATACACTAATAATAGACAGGAACTCACAGTGTTTCTATCTGTTTGAAACTAATTTTTAAATAATACCAATAAAATTGCAACTAATAGTTTTTCTCTCTCTCTCTCTCCTTCTCCAAGCTCTGAGCTGCAAAGCCCCACTGTTCTATAATTATTCTGCCCTTTAAGAGAAGGAACAATGGGAGAGACTTTGTTGCTATCAATTTAATTTCTGTAGAAGTGACACTCACCAGCCTCGATACATTTTACCTCCATTTCACCTTTTCTCCGCTCTCCAAATGCGGAATCATTCTATTAAATTTGTGTTTAACAAGGCCCTGGCAGTTACACAATGGAGGCAATTCATTAGAATTACTTAAAGACCAATTTGGAATGCAGCCGTTGTTTGATTTAACATAAAAGCCTGTCTTATCTTTAGGAAGAGGCTTTATGCGAAGACTATTAGCTCACTCCCAGTGGATAAGTGCATTTACTCATATTGTTATTGTTGGTGTTTTCCCTCTTGCATTTTAATCGGACCTCTGCAACAGTGGGACAGTGCCACAGTGGGTGGGAGGGGTGAGTGTGAATCATTCAGAATTAATATTAAAGCATAGAGCTTCTGAAGGACAAAGGGTGGCTTAGCCTGTCACACAGAGTGACTGACGAGAAAAGAAGAGAACTGCAGGGAATTAGGAAACTCAAAAAATGTTATGGCATAAAAGATATCCAGTATTAACATTAATTAACCATTAGCAAGCTGTGCAGACGGTTTGATCTGATTACCTATAGGATATAATGCACAATTACAGTAGATTAAATACTTGTCTTTGGCATCAATAATCCCAAGAGAAAACATTATAAACAACTTTCTGATGCAGATTCCTTGGAGACAGTGGACAGTGTTCATTAATCGTTTCTGGCACACATCTTTTGTGAAAGTATTGCAAAATCAAATCACAGATATTGAAACTGCCTATATAGACTCATTAGCATGCTGGTATAAAAGTATCAAGATAATTGCTTTTTCGTGCATTGTACCCAAAAGCAATTCATCCTCTGCTGGTACAACTGGAAGATAGTGGGAAAACTGGAAATGTTCAGTGTAGAAGTGAGGTGATACCACATGCGTATTGTATGGACATTTGTCCAATTTATTTAATAATATTGCATGATGAGGTATTTAGTGGGCACTTATATGCAAAGTGACTCAAAGGCCTTCTCTGACAGCTACACAGAATAACAGATGATAAGCACTCCCCATTACTCTCTGTCACTGCCCTTGCATGTTTTCAAAAGCTCAATATTTTCCCACAGAGGGGCCATTCTGTTAAACAAGCCAATGGAATTCACCATCAGGCCACAAGCTCACCATGTTATGCAACACTGAGGTGCATCAAAAGCTATTGAACACAGATTTAAGTGTGAAATCTGCATTTTTCCATTTTCACTTGGTTTTATTCCTCCTGAAAACACTAGAACACAAAGAAGAAAGCAGTAACTTCCCTGGCACAACACAGCCAGGGTAGCCAGTCACTGGCGGAGCCAAGAGGAAGCACCCCTTATAAATAACACCGTCCATCCCTTGCCTACAGGTTTTCTTGGTTTGTATTTTATTTACATTGGATCCCGCAGTTTAACTCCTGCATTGTGCACAGTGTATGACCACACTTATTCTCACACCAGGAATGTTTTTCCTTGAACAAATCTTTCATCATCTGTGTAAATTTCTACTTCTACAAATTATCATGAAAAAAATACATCACTCTACTTCCTGATCCTGATAGCTGCACCGAGCCGACTAAATGGGGAAAAAAAAGTTTTCTTAATGGGTCTCACAGCAAAATGCCTCTGATGCTGCAATATTTTAATTCTTTAAGGTTATACAGGTCTACCGACAAAGAAGGAAAGCAAATTAAAGGCATTTTCTCTTTATGTTTTTGAAGTTTCACTGAAAATAAGAAGACAACATGAAACACCTGGTCTTTGCATGTTCAACAGCCTGCAGGTTCTACCACCTAAAGTGGATCAAACTGCTATAAAATAGGAGTCTTAATGAAGTTTCCCTATGACTCCTCATTAACTATAATAGCTTTTACAGCGCAATGCATTAGGTTAAAATAAGATAGGGGTGAAGACACCCATTGATTGCTCTGTGGGGTCTCTCCAGTGGGTGCGACCACAAGCGCGTTCGCATCGCCACCCTGCCCAGTCACCTGGTCCCCTCACTGAGGCGATTCGGAGGCTGCCTAATGTTCTGCTAAATTGTAATGGTTTTCAAAATCTGATTTAATGACGAATACAGTCTGGATTACTAATTACCACAATTAGTGGGTATTAAAAGGTGTCAGGAAGACAAGTGAGCATGGAAGAAGCAGAACGCCCTGGATCCAGGAAGGGTTTCTGTTGTTTGTGTGAGTGTCATTTATCATTCTGTTCTTCTCTTTTCCTTCTTCACGTTGTTCAGTTATTGATAGTCGGGCAGTGGCAAGCGCTACAGGAAATGTTGTCCTGGTAAGGACAGAAAGGTCTGAGACGTACTGACCTTTTTCCTTCAAAAATAGCTCCAAAAATGGAATTTCCTACTAAGAATTTTGTTTACCACATAGCACCTAAATAGTAAAGAAAACTGTTGCACAGAACGACACAAACCAGTTTGCAACCAAAATGTAACAGCTTGGATAAAATACATTATTAGTTATGCTTCAAAATTTGAATTAGTGGCTAATTAAATATGAAATTATAAGATTTTCATGAATCTTTACAATAAGGTGTCAGCTTAGTAATGTGCTCATTAGATACCAATTATATGCTTAATAGTTACTAAATAAATCCATTTGCACATAGTCATGATGAGTAATGAAGCACCATCTAGACAATGTTTTGCTCAATGTGCACATTTCTAAAAGAAGTTATGATGGAGCTGTGTAATTGTAATTAGACAGCAAATAAGGGTAAAAGCATGGTTTAAAATGGATCTTTAAAAAGGCCCAACTGCTACGTATAATGCTAACGTGAAAAACTCAGCATTTAGTAAACTCAGACAGAAACAGTTGGTCCCTCCTGCAAACACAGGGACATACTGTAGGTAGACTTCTGTTGAACATCTTGGACTCAAACCCATGAAGGGCATGTAAAGAGGCACACCGGTGAAAGTGGCCACTTCAGCTCCATGCTGTTGTTTTGCTGTTTTTTCCCTGGTAGGTCTTTCAGACACCTCCCCAGGGCAGTGCTGGAAACCATGAAGGATATATTCCTTCTCCATAACATCCTCCCTTGGCGTTGAAAACAAATAACAAAAAACAACAAAAACACTTTGCATTTACACAGCACTCTTCATCACTAACGCTGTCCCAAGGGGCTCTGCACTAATTTCCCCCGTAAATCAAAAGCAGTAGCCTTTCTCCCTGGAAATCTGCCCAAGCACTCGCCCAGAGGCTGAAAGAAAACCCCACAGTGGTAGAGAGAGCAGAGGGGAACGTTTGCAAGAATTTCTGATTTATTCCAGTGGAGCAGCATGTGGAAAAAACACCCAAAGGAAAGAATGAAAAGACTGCTCCCCACCAGAAAGCTTCGTGAATGTGGAAGAAAGATATCATGTTACAGTCACAACAAACTGACAGGTTAATGTGCTTCTGAAAAAGCACTCTCTGACAAATGGGAGAAAACATACATTTCAACAGTGGAAAGTGATTATAGACAGATCACCACTGAATCACACAAAAATAAAACACTACAGGTCTCACCCTGGGATTTCGAAGGGCTGGGGTGGAAACAGATTCTGGCTGTTCTTCACGAGAATAATACAGCACAACACTACGGCAAAGTGATTAGTAAGTGATTTACTTGACTTCGGGAAACGTTTTAATTTCTCCTCTCTTCTTTCAAAAGAAGCAGGTTCAACGATTTTCCCTCTTACCCTCAATTAAATAACGGCTGGTTTGCAAACCAAAGGACAGTCCCTTAACAGTGTGCCAAAAGGTACAGTAGCAAAACAGCTTTTCTGAATGGTCTCGATTTTCTAATACTGCTGCATTATATTGGCAAACTTAAAATTTGAATCTTATTTGCAGATGTTCTGATTTGTTAATCAATACTCCAAGCCTTTTTTCCAAACCACAGCAAAAAAAAATCATTACCGTCTTTCCTGAATCATTTTTTTTACGTTTTGCAGTCTATTTATTTATTATATGTGTGTACATCCCACTTAATGATCGTAAGATTGTTTTATGTGTTATGATTTAATTACTGGTACAACCCTCAGAACCAAACATATTGTTGCTTTAATGAGCATGCCAATTTCACCTGCAGAAGCACTGCCACACTCCATCTGCATATTCAATGTGATTCCTGAAGACTTTACACTATATAGGACAATATGGCAGGGTTAATTAAAGCAACACTGTCGGCTGGGAATCAGTCTGTTGCCTCCTGCATCTGTTCTCAGATGGAAACAAGTATGCAGCTCCTGAAAGATGCAGGAACTGCTCAACGAAGCTGTTCTGTAAGCCAGTGTCTCTGAGTCTGTCTTGAGAAGAACATCACCTAAGCAGACAGGTGCTGTCTTAAAATCTCTTGGCAGAAAGCAAGTACAGTATGAATGCTAAAGGAACCGGCCATGGACACAGCATTCAGTGGTAGTGTAAGGTTGTACAGTAGTAGGATGTAGTAGAGCCTAATGATTTTGTTTCTTCGCTTCAGAGCATTTCAACCAAGCAAAACTCTTCTCCAAATGATGCCCAATTAAAGAAAAAATGGCACAGCAGTTAGTGCAGTGCTGAGGCCCTGGGTTCAAACACTGGGTTGAATGGGGTGCTATCTGCATGGGGTTTGGATGTTCTCCCCATGAGTCAACCAGACACACATAACTGTAGTCTTTCAAGAAAAGTTCTGACTAGGAGTTACAAAACAATTAACACCACCAGGATTGTTAGTTACACAAACCTTATATATTACACAAGCCACGCTGAAATAGAGATGAACCTCCTGCAACCCCAGTGCCAGTTCAAATTCTCTAAGCCCCACTTCCAGATCCTCTGATGTGCAGGAAAGCCTCCATTCAAACCAGGGGCGATCCAGGCTCTGTAACCCTGACATGACATGGTGGAACAAACAGATAAGGAGAAGACTGTGGATCCACAACAGCTAAGACAGATACAGAACAACTAATATATAGAGGAACTTATTGATTATAATTAAGCCAATATAAAATTACCCCCAGTTCAGCAGGCCAGCCCTGTTGCTCGGCAACCTTGTCCCCCATTGGGCCTGTCAAATGAGCTGCCTCACAGCCCATCTTCTCAGAAACTGTGACAAGGTCCAGATCATCTTCTAAAAACCATCACTTCGTTGATTATACCAACCTTATTAGTACAAATGTGGGGGAAAAATGTAGTATGAATTAAAATCCTAAATGTACATGTGTACATTCTCATAAATGTTTGGAAATCAGAGTCACTTTTTTCTATATAATTTCAGTTAAGCGAAGTGTGTTGGTGGCACCATGTGACCCATGTAAATTGTACTGAAGAAAAAAAAGTCCATTTATTATTCAGAATCTGGTTATGAATGATTTAATAAATCCTAACTTTTAATTCAGCGGTTACTCTTAATCTTTACTTTTACACAGTATGAGGAATTATAATAGTCTTCAATCCCCTATCTTACCTTCACATTACTGGAGTTCTATGAATTAATAAGCTCATCTAGTCTCCATGAATCTCTGCTTAAGAGAATTCATCCACCTTCTCCCTTCAAATGTTTTTATTAGCACTTTTCTGCTGCAGAGCACAATCTTTCATTTTCCCCTCCTGCTGTCCAGCAAGTGACTGCGACACAGTCTTTGATAGTCAGTGCTTCTTTCATGCATTAGTTACCTATTTTATTCATGATCTGTTCTGTAATAATGAATGTTATTATTATTTAATACATTTCCTATATTTAAGTGGTTTAGGATTGATGTCAAATCCAGCATAAAAGCTTAATGGTGCATGCTTATAAAAAATGAAAAAAAAAATGACTACTGTATATATGAGAAAATAAAGTCACAGTGTTCTAATCAAATAAAGATGCTACACTACGTTTCTCAAATGCAGTCAACACAGTGTAACTGAAGACAGGTCCCTTGACTGTAGACTTCATGTAATGCCTGCGTTTCAGAATCTCAAGTTGTAGAAATGTATACTAATGGAAATGCTCTGCTGGAGAACACATTCAGTAAAAGGGTGATATCTGAAAGGAGAATGAAATCTTTTTAGGGTAGATTATGTTTTTCAGAGCTTTGTTCTCAATTCCACTGCAACAGAAACAGCCAGCCAAAAATAAAAAAATGGAAGTTGTTCAGAACCCATTTTAAACTATGTCTCTCTACAAGCTCAGAATCTCCTAGATATCCCATTTTTGTGTGTTGAACAGATTCTCAATTCTCAAGTAATTCCATAAGTAATGATGAGAAAGTATGTCACAGCACTTGTTAAATCCTATATAGACGTCAAGAACAGTTCAGGAAAACACAAAGGTGCAATATTACCCATAATCGAGTTTTTTTAATAATTATTAATGAATATTGATTTATTCATGTTTACCTCTAATTAATTATTATTGCACCAGAGCTGTGCCAGAGAATAAAGAACTCATGTTAAATTAAACCTCAAATTAAACTCAGTTTGTAACATCCCACTTTTACCCCTACAGTAATCCATTCAATAAAAAATATTCAAGTTACCATTTATTTTGAAACTCAATAAAAGTGGATGAATTACAGGATATCAAAAACAAGGTGAACATGAAGAAAATTACAGGTTTATGGTTTATAAATATTTTGACCAAACAGAAAGAGTTAGGCACTGACTCTATCCCTACTCTCTCTATATACAAACTGCAAGGAATCAATAAGGTTCTTGTCCTTCATAGTATAGTGCTTTAGTATACTCTCCATCATTTTCAAAGGTAGAAATGAGAGAGCCACTGGCCTCTAATTGTTAAGCTCACTTGGTTTAGCAGTTTTGGGGATAATAACATAATTCTTCCACAGAGAGAGGATTATTTGTAAATCTGTCATCTTTTACTCTGGTCTTATTCTATTCCCTTCATATCTGAACATCATTGCAAGCAAAGTTCTTGTAACAATTTTGGTATCTGTGAAAACAAAGATATATACTGTATATGAACTGTATATTTGCTCAAGTGTGTCCTTGTGAGTGGTGAAAAAACAAGTACAGACACTGTGAGGGTGCTTACACCATCACTGACAGTAGCTGATCAGCTGAAGCTTGTACTGTAGCACTGTACCCGTTGTATCATCTATACATTCTCCAAGGAAAACAAAAGGTATTTTCTGAGTAGTTGTCCCATCTCTTTTTCCAATATGATACTGTAGGGACCTTCTCTTAAAATTATCCTCTTGCGTGCCTATTCCTAAATGCTAGGAGCATTAGAAACAAATTACATGAGCTAGTAGCTACCACATTAGCAAGCAATTACAATGTTACTGGAATCACTGAAACATGGCTAACTGAAAACAATGGAGATGAATGTAGCACACTGTTCCAGAGAGACTGGGAAGGCAGAAGGGGGGAGGATAGCAGTACATATCAGAAAGTGTATTTAGGCTCAGGAACTCACTCACATCAATACTTTCTGATTCTATACATGTCCATTTCACAAAAAATATGTCTAAGGTATAGTATTAGGAATATACTATACAGTATATCACCAAATATATATGTTGATTGTACTTTAATAATTCAACATTGTTCAACATTAAGAAGTAATGTGCAAAGTAAGAAATCATTTTAATGGAAGACTTCAACTTCCCCTGCACAGATGGCTGAGAGAACCGTTACTGAACTGTATGATTTTCCAGATTAGCAGGCCTGACAAACACTGCAGAAGCAGCAAATGGAATTTAAAAAATTGAACAATACATGTATATACACCAACATGGGGAAAAATGTACACCAAGATGGGAAACATCAAGCCAGAAATATGGTTGTGGCAGAACAGAACAAGCTGTCTAGCCATGGGTGCTACTTCTTTCAAGAAACAGTTGGATGAGATTATTAGATCAATGACCTAGTAACTATCAAACAGGCTAGATGGACTCTCATTTTCAACTATTAATTGTGTTCTCTTTCAGTACTTAGCACCAGGCTGATGCTTGTAGGCAGGTACTGTACGTCAGGGAATCACAGCACACCTGCTCACAATACCACCTTGCCCTTCACAAGTTTATCTCCTCTTCAAGAGAAAATTTCACCACTCTGAATCTGATTCCCGATGCTGCACAAGCTATGTTCTCGTTTCATCTTATCAATTAATTTTTGAAAGAGTGCTTTCTTTCCTGATATCCAGGTTTCCTTTGGAAAATCTCCAGCCCTTCAGCAGCAAAGCTGTGTGACCTAGATGACTCAGCCGAATTATCTTCTTTATAAATGTCACGCTAATCAAAAGGGATTTTTTTTTTTACTTAAGGGGCTGCTTCTTTTGAGTTCTTTATTGCTGCAGAATTATTTTATTCCACATTCCACATATCTTGAGATTTTGTTTGTGGAATCTGCATTCATGGATAGGGTAGTTATATAATAGAAAGAGAAACTTTTATGAAACATAACACATGCTTGAACAGCAGATTTTAGTTAAGCTCTTCCACAGGCTCATCTTAACATAACATTATGGGCAAAAGTCTGATATCTGCTCTCCAAAGGAATAATTAAAATTGTCGTTAAATATTAAACATAAAAAATAAATGTTGATATTACAGTACCCACAATGCTTTCCTCATTACCATGCCCTCCTAATTGCTGTCAGTTGATGTCTTCTGCTATTTTTCTCTAGACAATATACTGTGAGTGTTAAATTTTGCAAAGCTGAACTAGAATAGATTTTCAATCATTTTCATTACCTTGAAGCAGTGCTAAGCGCAGGCTGTGAAATCGCAAATCCACCAAAGATCCACAATGCAAATGCAATTAAAAGGATCAGTTTTCTCAAACCACTTTGCTTCTGTCTGGAAACGTACAGTTGTTTTGTTTTTTCAGAAAAGAAGGGAAAGCAAAAGCAGAAAAGTGCGCCTGCGAGGTTAATAAAATGGCCACAAAGCGCACAAGTAAAGCTTGCTTTAGAAGCTTCCAGATTGTGTTCCACTGAAGTGCTGCAAGGTGAAGCTTCAAATCTGACCTCAAGAAATCCCAGGGAATGTTTAATTTAAGTTGCAAGAATCATTGGTACCAGACTTTGTATAACTCACTGTGTACAAATTGTGAGAGTGTTTCATTGAGAGGTTATAACAGTAAGAAACAAGAGGAGACCATCGGGCCCACCTGTCTATACCTGAACATATATTTATATTTGCTTTTAACACTAGAATTTTCATGACCAAAAACAACATTTTTAATCATTTCTCAAAGTATCACAAGTGGTCTCCAAGTTTGTTTTTTCAGCAGTGAAACAGTTTTGTAATAAACAAACATAATGACACAGCACTTTAGACAGAAACTGCTGTACTGTACATAAGGGGTGAATTATATGTTTTTACCAGCAAAATCAAACCACAACACCATAGACTAGATACTGTATCACACAGGAGACACAAACCACCCTGAAGTTTTCAAGTGTGTTTCTTAACAATATACAACAAGATAATGCAAATTAATAATTTAACCACTGTTTAATTTTAGAGTTGCACCAAAGTACATCAGTAATTTATCAATTATTCAGCAAAATACAATCACAAAAGCAACATTTCGCCAAATGCATAAAACCTGTTGAGCCCTACCTTGGAAGAACACGTGCAGAGTTCCAAACAGCTCACAATGGCTGCTGAAGGACCCCTAATTTTTCAATATTATTCAGCTGTGGGAAAAAAGGTTGATCTAATAGGTAGAATTAGTGGTCATTCAACAAATTCTGACCATTTAGGGACATAGGGGAGTTTCTTAGCTGTCTATTCATTTGCCAGTGAAACAATATTACATAACTTCTTGTCAGTCTGTCATAAATACACACCAGAAGTGTGCAAACAAATGCAAGAAAAAAACAAAAAAACTCAATGCAATAGAAATCAACAATGCATTTTATATTTTATTATTTAGTTAACATTTTGTGGAAGGCAGAGAAAATCCTAGGTGTGCCACAACTTGAGAAGCTGACCTTTGAAGAAAGACAATAAGATGCACGTGTGTTTTTTTTCCTGTTTTTGTTCTGGCTATTTCTTTCTAACGTGTGTACTGGGTTATATGTACTGTATAAAACTCTGAAGGTTCAGACTGGGTGTCCAAGGGGTTCCCTTGAATTCAAGACCCTAACTAGCTGGTACTGCGTATTCCTTCCGATATAATTAAAGGTATTGAAGGGTACATCCATTCCAAGAGGACACTAAACCTGGGGTTCATTTGGTGGAAGGGGAGTATACGAATTACAAATGAAATCTGGCTATTTGGTAGTTAGTACTTAACTGTGACAGATCTCATTCAGCTGTTCCATGAAAGAGGTCAGGGTATCGGCCTTAAAAAATATGATGACTTGGCAGCTTGCTCCACTCTCCCACAACCCTTTGGGCAAAGATGTGCCTCCTTTTCTCACTTTGTAAATGCACTGTCACAAAGTCTTCACTTTCCTACTTGTTCGTGGCAGCCAAGTTGGAAGTGCAAAGTGGAGCCTGTCACCCCCAGCAATGAGTACATGGCAGGGTATACTTGCAGGCAGACACACAGACACGAACACAGACGATCACACCTGGGACAGTTTCCAGAGAAGACTAACCTGCCAGGATGTCTCTGGACTGCAGGAGAAAGCCATTGTGAACCCCAGGTCAGAGAGAGCTGTGAGGTAGCTGTGATAACCACCATACCACCATGCTGCCCATATAATGATATATCAATTACATAATCCTTCATTTGCATGAATAGCAAAGAAATGGGAACAGAATCAATGGTAAAATGAATAAGGTAAAAGCTTTAAGTCCAATTCAACATCACCTTTGGGACAGGCAGAATTACTGGCTCAAGAATGAATGTGCTTTGCATCCTGGCACATTGAATGGAAATCTTATGGCCGTGTCTTTTATTGGAACCAAACTGTGAAATTATCAGGGGTGCCCGTCTTTAAATGTATTAGCAGTACCAATGAATGGAAGGAATCATTGCACACCTTTTCCTCTGGCTGCGGACGCCTGCATTCCCTGCCTCTCTTTTTTCCCCATTTTTCCCTTTGTTCACTTCAAGAATAGCCATGTATGGCCACTGGCATGTATTCTGGCTAAAAGCTCCTGATTCTTGCTTAGCAATTCTCCTCCCTAGTTATACTTGGCTATATTTGATCAAAGCAGCAGGACCAAAATGCACAGCTCACTTCAGCAGTCATCACTTACCTGCTTTAAATTTACCCCTTTAGTTCTAAACCTTGGGCACCTCACAGGGCGAAATAAAACCGATTTCTCAGCCTCTCTTCTGTTTGACTGCTGCAACGGCTCAAAACCATTAGGAACTTTCAGCAGTCCTCTGCTGGGTCTTTCTTCGTATACAACATCCCCTCTATTCTCAGATGACGTTCTTTCATTCATGCTACTCCCCGCTAGAGCTCCTTCAACCTTGACAGGGATTTTAAGGATGTCCAAGTTCCCTCCAGAATGGAAAAAACGATTTTCCTCCCTCAAGACATGATCCTCGATGTGAAAATTCACAACTCCTTGCCGCAAGCGAAGACCGGCTGCATTAAGACGATTCTCGCCACTTCCTTTCCTTCTTATTCAAGACAAGCTCCTAAATATCCTCAGCCTCTTAAGCCATGCAATCTCCCCTGCGCATCTTCCCTCACGGTCCTCTGTTTTTCATCCTCCTGAGTCAGAACTCTGCACCTCAGTGTCCGTGACCCGGACACCAACCACTAGCAGAATCTGGGCTGTGGATCCTGCCTCTGGAGCAATTAAACTGCATCAGTTTGCTATATTAACTTTTGTCTCCTGAAAGGCCTCCAGCTTGGCGTCACATTGTCCATAGGCAAAACAGCTACAGTACATCCCCCTATTTTCGTCAATGTCAGTGTTCCTAGGGCCCCCACTTAAAATCTGTCCTCATCCACCCACTCATACCTCCATTGTTCACATTCTAAATAAAGGCACTTATTAACTCAATCTCTCTGTATTAACTTCCCAAAAGTCTCACCTTCCTTCTACTTGTAAAAGATCCTTAGTAGGTACTACTCATATTCCCTGCTACTCAAAATCAGTCTCTGCACATACTGTAGTCCTTTGGGTTTGACTGAGCTATTTATAGTGCATTTGTGGGACCTGGAAATTCTAAAACAGGCATCAGTTGTACAGAAATTGCATGGCATAATTACAGTACATTTAAAATGTGAGTGTCCAGATTCACATCCAGTGACAATTGAATTTAATTACTGAAATATAATAATTACACTGATTGGAAGGGACCTCATGTGCATATGGCTCCCACATCAAATTGTAACAACCACAGTGCACCAAGCTGCCAATAACCTTTTAACCAGCTTTATATGTCTAGAAACCAGACAAACATTTTTCTCAGAAATCTGCTGCTGATAGATGGTCTAGATGTTTATGTCTGGTTAGGTCCGAAGAGATTTGTCAATTAACATATTTGCTAAAACCCTGCACTGTCCCAGATGAAAACTTCAATGTTCAGCAGTTGACTCTTAATTAGATGCCATGTGAGCTCTTAAAAGGACACAGCTGTTCATTAAGAGGTATCGTCTGTCAATGTCCCTCCTCTGGAAATGCATTTTTTCTCAATCATCAATAAAAAAATTATCATAGCTTGCATTTGGCTTTTCTTCTAACCTTGCCTACTTCCAAGTCAACTGTGATTTTTCAACCAGATGTTCCACTGGAATCAACCTAAAGGCAGAAGGTTGTGATGAAACACTACGTGCATTTTTACCATTCAGGTGTGAATGAGTTTCCAAAGTGACTCTTTTCCTAAAATAATTATTTCACTTTGGCTTCAACACTAATAAGTTGTGTGTACTTTAAATGAAAATATACTACAGTTCAGTTATTTTCGTCTCCAAACTGGCACTCTGTCCAACTCAATTTGATGCAACCCAGCGAGTTGACGTTCATGGGGAAATAAATCACAAATATTTCTCAAAACACAGCACAAGCCAAAGACACTGTAGCTTTTCATGACACTTTCACAATTTCACAGAACTACAATCACAGAATTATGTCAGGGTGATGAAATACATAAATTAATGACAGGCTCCTTCTCCATGCTGAAACTTTGTCAGATCCTATTAAAAAAAACATAGGACTGCGTGGATACCAAATTGCATTGCTCTCTCTCCTCATCTCCAGCATAGAGCTAAAAGGATGTGCTGGGTAAAGTTGAATGCCTGGCACAAATGTGATGTACAGCAACTGAAAAATTGCATTTTACTAGATACATTTACATTTACTAGAATGTATTTGTAAATTCTAATATACAAAGGTTGTTTTGTTTTTTATACAAGAAGCGAGACCCTGATTTCAATGAAAAAAAGGCATCTTTATCATTCCTTGCTGAAGGAATCACATTACACAAGATAGAGGTCCTCTATAATATATAATATATTATCAGGGCATAAATGACAGTCATGCTAGGATAACAATAAAATACTTTATAAATAAAAGATGTCATTGCTTGTGGTAACTTTTACATGTGGCATATCACTCCAGGGATTCACAAAACATGTTCTGAATGATTTTGCCTTTGTTAATTAAAGCATGTCATTTGATTAAAACAATGATTTATGATGACTATAAAAGCACCGGTTGGTTTGAGAAAAGGAGACAATTCCCAAGACTAATGGTTCTGGAAAAGTTCTGGAAAGAGCTACCCAGCCACGTTGCTGAAGCCGATACCCTGGGTTTCTGGAATAGATTTTCAAATCAACCACAAGTAACCAAACAAGTCAGATGGGCCGAATGGCATTCTTTTATTTTAAATGTTTCTGAAATTCTAATAGGTTACAATGTTAAAATAAAATAATTCTATGCTTTGTATTTTTTTCTGTTTTGGATAAAGTGGTTAGAAAATGGATGAATGTATTTGCCTGAAGAATGAATACACCAGTCGGAAAGAGCACTTTCAGGGCTCCGAGCTGTTCTCTGAAGTCGTGTTGTGAAAGGCGCTATATAAAGATAAAGAAAATTTAATTGAATAATCGCCCTTTATTTTTAAAGTTTATTGTTGACAGGCAAAACACAGCAGGACTTGCAATAGTTTTGTGACTTCATCCACAAAGCATTAATTTTTAACAGAACCCCCCGTTCTGCCGAGAAAGGTTTCTTTCTGTTTTCCTTCTGTTTCTATTTGGGGACACCATTGTGTGCAGGGCTGTGCATTCACTGAATTTCTGCTGCTGTGCAGCTTTGTGAGACAAGCTCCTGCCTCTTCCCTTTCGTTCTCACTTTGCCTGTGAAACAACATCCTTTCCTTTTCTTGTGTCTGCGCGTCGGGGTTCTGTCAGGTTTAAAGCCATTGTGCACCAAGTTCAGTGAAGCAAAAGGCACTCTGAGGAAGTACAGCTTGCTTTCACAAAATATTCCATTTGCATACAAATTAAACCTAAGGTGGAGGTAAAGAAAATAAATCAATTAATGCTGACTTTTGAAAGCATGTAGAACATTTTTATCCCAATGCCCTACATGCCAAGCAAAGTTAATTTCCTAGCTCTAAACCTCCCTAGAGGAGGTTGGTTTGTGTGTTTCAGCGCAGGATCTGAACATGTTGTAGCCTCCTCTGATTAAAGATTAATTAACTGTTAAGACTTCGCCCTTTCATTATTGCAAATAGCTCTTGCATCTCTAATTAGGTTACAGGGCTTCAATCAAGAGTCTTTCTTTCCTTTTACTTTATTGTTGTGTTCATAAATAGACTGCCCGTGTTTTGGGGCAGAAGAGGATTAGAGATTTAGAACCTTGCTAATTTGGTGACACGGAGATCATATCACTGCGAGGGCAGAGAAACGCTGGAAACTGTAGAAAGTAGTAATTATGAGTGTCAGTACCACTAGCAACATCCTGTTTCATAGCTGTTTCATGTTTCATGAGGGTGCATGCTTCACGCAGAGCAGAACAATAAAGACATAAACTGAAATTTTGCACACTAGATAGTTTCTAAAAAGTACTTGCAAACAATTTTATGACTCCTATGTGTTTAAAGTAGGCTAACTCACAAGGAGCACAGGGTGGTGCAGAGACTTTGATCCGTTAGCAGATTCATTAATTTATTAGCCATGAAGTGTTCTGATGTTTTACTGCATTGAATCAATGTGAGCATCGCCAAGACACACCAATTGACTTATTGGTTTCCTGTTGCAAATATTCAGTCAATATTGAGTCTTGGGGGATAACAGGCACCAAAAGTCAGACATTTAATATTTGCATCTCACAGTGATTAAATGTAGTCCTAACATTCACCTTTCCCTAACTGGACCAAATACTCTATTAACATGAAATAACACATCCACACAAGAGTAATATAATGAAGATTCTTGCATAATCAGAATACAAGGGAAATATTATGCCTGTAATTTTACAAAGGGTGGATTGCTTGTAAGGAAACCACAATCCTCTAACTTTTTTCCCCAAAATATTATCATGTCAAAGAAGGGTTACTATTAACTGATGTTTTGTTGCAACCAAACTCCACTTTAATTACAAGCAGTTTCAGTTTACAATATTATATTTGACTCATATTAGCCTCCTAGCTGCCCATATGTCAAGCCCAAGAATCATTAATTACAATAGCAAAATCTGCCACTCATCCTTTGCAATACTACTGGAAACTGGAAATTGTAGTATTTGAGCAGGAGCAATGAAAGACAAAAATATTTCAGAATAGTACAGGTATCCTTACCCTTATCCTTAGAGTCCTAATCAGTCTTGAGTGTTTTTTGTTTGCATGCTGTCAGAATTACTGTAAATGCCTGTCTAGGATAAGTGTCCATTGAACCAGAGAGAAGAACTAAACACTGCACTAGGATAGAGACAGGCGTGGGGGAAGAGTTATTTTTCAGATAACCAAGATGTGTTTTTAAACACAGTGACAAGAATCCGGCACAGCTATGATGCAGACAGCTGAGGTTCATTAACACATGCAATCATTATGTAATAAAAACAAAAGGTTTTTACTGTACTTTTTGCTATGTTCAGAGCCCTGTCACATTTGAATAATAATTGGGGTGCTAACTTTTTGGCTGAAATTATTATAATACAGCAGGGTTTTATGTGGGGGGACCAGGAGAACCCCTTTATGTTATATGGAAGGCTCTCATCTGTTACTGCATGCTGTGAGGGGATGTCTTGACAGGATGGAAACTCTAGCCTGAACTACATTTCCCAGGAGGCTGTGGTGGCATGTCCTAGCACCCTCAGCCGCTTGACCATTTAGATGAAGACAATTAGTCAGGAGACTACGGAATTTAAAAATCCACCAACCCAAACCACAACCGAGTGGTGACAGGACCCTGTGGAGCGGTTAGAGTCTTAGACAGAGGCTGACTTTCTGAATTTGTTTTGGAGAAGAGGTTTTCGGAGAGAAACATCTCAAGTCTTCAGTGAGAAACTTGGTTTTGCGGAAGAGAGCTGAGTTTGGAAGCTGTTAAGCTGCTATATTGCCTTGGATACTTTTAAAGGCACACTGTTGAAGTCTACTTAGTACAGTAGCTTAAAGAAGAGGGTAGGCTTTTGTACTTTGGGGATTTTAATTATTTTTCCCACAATGTAAAACAAAGACCACTGCTTTTCAACCTTATTGCTGTATTTCTGCATTTTACCTCGACCTGCCTATGTAAAAGATCAAAGGCACGAAAACTCAAAGGGGTATCACAATACACACCGTACACACCTACATTCCCCCCCTCCCCCCCAAAAAAGTACTAGCCAACAGCATTTGGAATTGACATGTAGGCTTTAAGGAGTTTTAAGGCCTTACACCAAAAGAAATCCAACATTTCACTTTTGCTAAATTGACGTTGCTTAATCATGGCGAGACTTAAGAAAAACTGATCAGCAGCTCATTATTCCTGTGACTTAATTCAACAGAAGGAGAAAACAGCTAATCAGTGTTACTGATTTGATCAAAGAGTCAGTGCAAATTAGGTGGATGCATTATTAATCAACAGAAGATAAATATCAAATTTAAAATAAGGCTTGACAGCAAATATGCCTTTTGGTTGCTGTATTTCATTGAAAATACTATTGTCATGCTTTACAGGCTGATTAAGAAACAAAATTGATGTTGGAAAAGGTGTGACGCTTCACTGACATGCTCATTCTATCCAGTTTATAGGGAATTTTAAAAACCATTCTCCTTTCTGCACAATCACATGATAACTGAACAAATTGGACACCAATAATTAATGTTGAAATATGCTACTGGGATACATCTACCTCCTGGAAATGTCGAAACATAGCCTACAGATATGTTCTTTCCCAACAGCTAACTCTACTCCACTCCTAGTTCAGACCCCAGTCACCTTCTGATTGGATAGATGCAACACTCTGCCTCACTTCGTGCAAGTCTGCTGCTCCTTGCCTCCCTTCTCCCACGGACTCCTGTGTTCCAGCTGCTCTGACGGGTGGAGAGACAAGATTCTTGCTCTGTCTGCTCGTCCCCTGCCAGCCTGGCTCTCCCTTGGCCATTTCGTCTCTTCCAGCACCTGTGGAAGATTCACCTTTTTGTGGGGCACCTGTGATTCCTTCACGCTATCTACAGGCCCGCATACATCTGCTCACTGGCTCTTCCAATTCAGCGGCGCGGGGAGCCGGAGCCGATCTTGGGCACACAAGGCAGGGTGCACCCTGGACGGGACTCCAGTCCATCGCAGGGCACATTCCAAGCAAACCATTATCCTACCTGTAAGCCTTTTGGCTGTGGGAGGAAACCAAACTGGAGCAGCTGGAGGAAACCCACACAAACGTGGGGAGAGCATGCAAAGTCCACTCAGATAGCACCCCGGGAATCGTAGCCAGGGCCCCAGCGCTGCAACGCATGGACGCTCATGACTGCGCCACCATGCTGCCTGCTGTCTACCTCTCCTGTCATCAGCATAACACACTGCTAGACATTAGTTCAAATATTGGTGCAGTTTTAACAAACAATTCCTGAGACATGTACTTATTTCTTTTTTTTTTGTTGAGTCATATTATCCTGGTATTTGTTGCTGGATTATTCCTTCTACACCTTTTATTCTGCAGTATTTCATATTTCAATTAGCCGCAATGTATCCCCAGCTTCACGGGATCACTCTAATTATTGCATTATGCAAGTCTCTTAAGTCACAGTAGCACATGAAATTATGCTTCAGTATGTGAGTTGCCTTGGATAAAAAGGCAAAATAATTGAAGAAATGCGTCACAACGATGGAAAAACAACAGGAAACAAGTGCACAATCAAATGCATCTATACAATATTTTTCAGTAAACAAAACCTGTTCTTTTTCACAGAGTATGCTTTTGTTCCTACCAGTCTCAGAAGGGAGTTGAGAGGAATGTAGGGTTAGAAACTCTGCAAAACCACCAATAAAAAGTCACGACACGAAACAGTAACATTTGCACTTTGTAACAAGTTCCCGGAGCATCGTCACAGGTGACAAGGACCGCCTGACAGAACTCCCACGTTGTGTGTCTGCCGTTCTGTCCTCAGGATGACTGTATGAATGGGACACTGTACTTCCAGTATTCACATGTGCTCACTCTATTAACAGTCACTGTTTAGCGAACACTGTTATCCAAATCATCTGAGCCAAGTTTGGGGCAAACTACACATCTGCAACCTTTACTGTACAGACATTTAGAACAGGACTCCAGTTTTAAGCCTCATCCACAGGGAGGAGACCGAGAAGGTTAAACAGCTTTAAGTAGCTATCAGAGATTGACACTTACTTGGACAGCGGCAAGTGACTTGAACCACCCTTCTCATTTACTACAATCAACCTTCCTCTCCTGCACATTCACATAAACAAATAAATAACCACGGTTATTTACCATGAAAAACTCTTAGCTCTCAGCTGCATATCAATGTTAAAATTAGCATTGAATGATTGTCCCTTAGCCAGTCCCAAATGCAGACAAGTCTGCTTTTGTCCGTCTGCAGCGGGAAAAGTGAGATACTGTACCACAGACCTAATTACTCTGAGAGCGACTCGGGGGGGAAAAGCGCATGAAGAGGTGAGGGGATTTGGAGGGAGTGCAGCTGAACACTAATTTCACTGCTGGGACCTTTTGGCAATTAGCAAACTCCATTGAAATTCTGCAGGCGGAGGGGTTTAAGACGGCCAAGGAGAAAGAGTTTTTCAGAGCCACTGTATAAAAAATAGAGAAAAAAAAATCAGGACTTAAAGTGACTGAATTTCATTCCCAACTCTTTCTTCCAGATGGAAATTGCTGCCAGAGCATTCCCCAGAGATACACAGTTTGAAAGTGGGTGTCTACATACCTGTGATGGAAGGATCAGAGACACAGGCTCTTTATTCATTACATAAGCCTGAGAAAAACCCTGTGAATCTCCCTGGTTGATCCCTGTTCTTGTACATTTTAGACCTAAAAAGCAATCAGATCTTCAAACAATTCCCAATAAAAGTTGGTGCTAAACTTAAACATATAACACACAGGCATCATATATATATATATTGAATCTTTAAATGAATTCAATAGCAGATACTGTATCCTCATTAAAAAGCATGTGCAGCCTTATATTTAGCAACAGGTGGCAACACTTTGAGCAGCAGTGACTTTCATGATTTTTTCCCATTTATCTTCACATAACAAAAACACAGCAAGTGCTCGAATGTGTCTGATATTCCGTCTACACCACAGCACTCGGACGTGAGCTAGAGCTAGCTTTTGTGCCAATGTGTCACTTTTCTCAGCCACTCCTTTACGATCAGCAAAGCATCATCCACAGCCCACTGTGTGACGTAAATCGCCACCATCGGACCTCCGGGTTGGTGAGCTTTTGAACCAATACAGCACAGATTCACACCACAAGCTCTGTCATCGGCATCGGTGTCCTGGAGGTTCTATTAATGCTTTTGAAATTCAGTCAGCCTTACTCTTATGGTTGGACTGGTAAGTTACACCAAACCTTAAATACATTTTCATGTCTATGTCATATCTGGAAGAGCTATTGAAATGGAGTTTGAGAACCAGCAAGTCAGCAGTCAGCGGTGTTATATTAATTTCAGCTGAACTAGCTGTCACTAGAGGGCATTTGGGCTTCAAACACTCCTACACAGATTTATATTTAGTGAAAATGTTAATTGTTTAATTGGGGGAGGGGAACTGGTGTTGGTTTGCACCAATAGGTGATTTCTTTCCCTGTATATTGAAAAACATGACATAAAATAAATCCTTATTTCACGGTGTTGCGACATACTCAGGTGTGTGTCATTACAAGAATCTGACACACCGCTGTCAAGTTTAAAACTCACCAAAGTGCAATTTAAAGCACAGTGAATTCAAAACAACAAACCCAATCCAACAAAACAAAGGCCTAGGCTCTTCTCTGAGCACTGCCTAAACTTACTGCAGTTCCTAACTATCACAGCCGAGCAGCTAAACTGCTTACCGTCCTCAACAAACAGCAAAGTCTTCCCCAGACTTTTCTCAAAACATCCTCTCACTCTCTCTGAGACTCTTCACATTTCACAGAAACATCCCAAAACTCTGAGTTCCAACAGTCCAGGTCAGTCCTCCCCCTGGTGAGTTTCAGCCTTCTGCCCCACCAACAGCAGCCATGCACTCACCCCAACTGGTTCAGAAGCACCTGCTTCCTGTTCCTTAAAAGAGGCTCCTGACCAATTGCCTCCCTGCAAACTGGTCAGGTGACTGAGCGGCAGCTGCAATGCTTCCTCCCATCATGCCTGGCCCACGTGCTCAGACCTCATGAGCCTCCCGAGGAGAGGAACTTTGCAGGTCTCTCTCGCACCCCTGCCACCTCCCCATTTTCGCTCTCTGGTTCACCCCTCACGAAACCCAGAGGTGAGGTCTGTCAGCTGCTGAACTCCCATCGGGAGAGTGACGCCAAGCAGACCTTTCATTTTTACCTCTTCTTCATGGTTAGAAGAATCTGACCAAAATTAAATGTGGATCTCCTCTGCTTTTCTTTGCACTGTAATTGATTGTATACTAACTTGAAAACCAATTGAATTAAGAGACAGGAGCATACTCCCTATTTGTGTTAAAGTAGAATAAACTCAAATAATAAATAAGCATGTCAAGTCCAAATAAAAAATAAGTCTTTGAGAAAGACTGCAAAACCTGTTAAGAATCTACTGTTTATTACTTGATCACTGCTGATTTACAACTAAATAATGAAAATATTTTGGGGGTTTGCATGCAATCAAATGCTGCAATTTTGAAAAATCAAAACATTTAAAAACTATTATTTTTAAGTAGTGCTTGTACTGTTTCCATACTGGATTTTTTATTTAATGCAATATACGTTCCCTTTCACAATTCCTTAAATATTGTAACATTGTAGTATATTATTGTAAGTAGATTCTTTCTGGATATTTTTAATTAGAATTAGTATATGGAACCACGGTGAGTCATCTATTATATTATTATATATTACATATGAATGAATAAGCAAGACTGGTCTTCTTACATTTATAATCTGTAATCTTTCTCGAAATTGTATTAATCTAAAAGTTATTACATGCATAATCCTTTTTACAACATGACTGAGCAGGACGCTTATCCTAGTTTAAGGGAAATGGATGTTCTGCTCCTTTTCTTTCTTCCATACTAAGAAAGGCCTAACTGTACCACCATTTAATACCATGATGGTCTGGCTGTCTGGCAACAGCAATAATGATAGCAATAATGAAAATATGATAAAATAATAAATCCATCCATCCATTTTCTAAGTGCTTTGTCTAGTACAGGATAATGAGGGAGATAGAGGCTATCCAGACAAGCAACAGGAGCAGGACACATCCTGGATGGGATGCCAGTTTGTTGCAGGACACACACACACACACACACACACACACACACACACACACACACACACACACACACACACACACACACACACACACACACACACACACACACACACACACACACACATGCAGGACCGGTTTAACCAGAAGCCAATTAATCTCCCAGAATGTCTTTGGGCTCTGGGAGGAAACTGGAGCACTCGGAAGAAACCCAAGCTCACACGGGGAGCATGCAAACTCCGCGCAAACAGCACCCCAGGAACTGAACACTGGGCCCCAGAGCAGCGAAGTAGCTATGCTAAGCAATGCCCTAGTGTTCCACCCTAACTAAGAAATCATAATAAGGAAAAGCCTAGATATCACAAAGTACTGTATGACACATCTGAAGTTCAATTGAGACTTATGCATGGCTATGACAAATCTGCAAATTTCTGTCTCATCACTCTGTCCATGTTATCCTCTTAACTAACTTGAGCACTTCTTCAAGAGGGGAGGGGGTCTGTCTACACCAGCCACTTTCTCTCACACCTCAACTTTAAGCATATGGAATTCTGTTGTCAAGGAAACAACACAGTCTCATTTTCTGCTGCAAAGTTTACATCATCCAGCTCCTCCATACCTCTTAATTCACTGAGCTTAATTCAATTATGGACCTCAGAGGGCTGGAGAGGATATTATTATTGGGCTGAATGCTTCTTGAAAGCAGGAATTTGTTATAGGGTAGGTCAAATTGTCCCTTGACTGGGAGCTACACAAAAAGGATGAGCTGACCTGTCCCTGGCTTATACCTAAACAAAAATGTACCAAGGCCTCTGGTATCCAAGACATCCTTGGGCAGAGGAAAACAAAGACAGGATACAGTACTCACAAAAAATAATAGTGTTCTTGGCTCATTGTGAGGAGTGGGGGGGAACTCTCCAAGGACTTGCCATTTACTCGTATATGCTTGATAATATATTAATTCATGGCAGTAATTGAATACTTGTCCTCTCTGACTTTATGAATATTGATGTTTAGATTAAGGTTATTCAAGGGGGACTAACAGTCATCCAAGTATTACATCAACAAAATTAACTATATATTAGTTACTGTAGTTCTTGTAAACCATGAGTGATTGATCAGTAACCACGGTACATCTCAACATCAGCTTGATCTTTATTTGCTCTTGCTTTGTTTTAATCGCAATCGTTTATTATTGTAATATTAAAACAGCATCTTTTGATCTGTGAATCTGTACCTTGTACTTTGCTAGTAGTTCTGTTTGATTGATTCCTGGTAGCCATAAAATTACACTTTGAATTCATCATTTCAATTTCTAAAGAACTAAGTGAATTGAAACTCGATCACTATCAAATCAATTCAGACGCAACTAATGATTCTGGATTAGCCACTGTTACATCTGTGATGCCTGTACAAGTATAAAAGTTAACAAGAAAGCTCTGACATATCATGAACAAAAAACAACAAAATGCAAATGATTTCTTTCTATAGGTTATGGAACACCTTTTTTCTTCAACACTTTGAAACATAAGTTGATGGAGAACTGAAAATAAATGTTCACATAATTCAGTAAGACAGGCGAGAAGAGACAGCATTGAGAACTTCATCAGACTGGAGTTAAGACATATCCAAAGGTTAAGTTGTATTGTGCATCCACTGAAACACAAAATAAGTAGTTGGGTAAGTAAGATAACATGGATTTAGAATCTATTACGCAATGGAATTAAGCCTTCTGTACTGACCAAGAAGTAATTAATTATCTCAATTAAAGTTTGTGGAGCACAGATGGAATGAATTCCATTATGCCCTTGAGGCATCAGCAGCAAGAAACTGGTTTTCTTGTCCTTTTATGCGCAGCTGTTTTTTCTTACTGTTTTCTTTTACCATAGAATGACACAATGGTATAGCAATATATAAGAGCTCCTTGCCTTCGGATATCTAAGCTAGAAAGAGAAATAACCTATATGGAATGAGTTTAAAAAGTCAACAACTTTCAAGGATGTCAGCATTGTTCAGATTGAAAGACAGGGTAGAAGGGATGTGGTAAATGAAAGATTATTTGCAAGATGTTCTCTAAGGGACAGTCAAAGAAAAGCTAATTTCCATCATGGTAATATCAGTAGTTGACCGTGCTTTCAGTGGCAAAAGAATCACGTGACGGGGGGCTAAATGAGGATACTGAGATTTACAGTGCCTTAAAAAGTGGACCCAGCCTTTCCCGTTTTGTGAAAGTTGAAAATGTTTCACATACAATTTTTAAACATAACATTTTAATCAAAACCAGAATGATCAAATGAAAGACACTGAAAAAAAGCGACAAGAAATATCATCAACAAAGAGAAAAACACTGAAACGTGTTGATTGCATAACTATTGAGACCTGTGAACTCAATATATGGTGGAAGCAAAATCCAACTGCAATTCTCTGGGGGAAAGTCTCTAACCATAATTGACCATTCTTCATGGAAGATTTGCTGAAGTTCTCTCAAGATGCCTGGGGATTGTTTATGGACAGCAGTTTTCAAGTCAGAACTTTGACTGGGCAACTCCAGGACATTCTCTTCCCTACTTTTAATCAACACCAACATCACTTTGGCCTTGTAGTTTGGGTCATTCTCCTGCTGAAAAGTGAATTTCCACTCCAGTTGTAAGGTGTTTAGCAGACTGAAGCATGTTTTCCTGTATTTGCCTGTATTTTGCCTGTATGCCTGTATGTATCTCACGGTTCATACACAAGACACTGAGAGATGGCTGATTCTTTTTATGTTCCTCAAAGTCTTTTCTTAAAAGTCTTCTAATTGAGCCTGTAAAAAATATTCAGCAATCATTCAGGGACTGACAGATGGGTCTAGTGTAAATTCTAGGACATACCCACTGGAATATGCTTTATTTAACTAGATGAGTCAATTTATAACAAATTCACTCTGACAACAGTGACCTGAAGAGTACTCATTTGCAGAGCTGGGCATTCTCCCCGAGCACTCTGTATGAGAGGAGCTGCTCAACAGACAGAAAGATTTTGTCCAGGTTGTCTAGACAGGACGTCGCAGTGTGTGGTGTTGGTGTTGCACTGACAAAGAAAGACACAAATAGGTCTGAGAAATGGATACTAAACATCTTCAGAGGGGGGACAGGGAAGATCCAGTGAAGAATGAAAAACCGCCTGTGTTCAGCCTGAAGCTATTAATAAAAAGACTGTCAATGAATGTAACACGTAACAACATGTAACACAGTCAGTCCTGGAACCTCCTGCTGTTGGTGTCAGCAGTAAGAAGTGGGAGGTGCCACTCTGGCCCCCGACCTGTAAGGTTGTAGGTTCAAGTCCTGGTGGGATGTAGTGTTGTACCCTTGAGCATGATGTGCAACTAAGACTGCTCCTTTAAAATGTCCACCTGTATTAATGCAGACAAAAGGTGCTTCAGCAAAAATAATTTATTTCCTGAAGCAATAATATAGAGCTTCTTTCTGAAGATATGCAGGCACTTGAGAACTAAATATTAGAATCTACAGTATATGGTGTGTGCAGCTCTGGATGAACATTTGATCGGAGGAAGAGTAATGAGTTGAACCGAGTAAGCGTTGACATGTTTTCTTCACATTCTGGTCCTGAAAACCATACTTGGTTTGGATGTGGGCATTTGCAGGCCAGATTCATTATACTGTACATATGTGTTCACCTCTGAACAGAAAGTTATTGCTCAGGAAAAATATTGTCGCTGAACCTGAAGCTTGGATCTTCCCAAATGGAAATGCCAAGTAATTGGCTTCTGGAAAAATTGGCCCTGAAGTGAGTGTGTGTGTTTGCCCTTCCAAGCACTGTGCCCAATGCTTCTCTGAATTGGATAAGCAGTTATTGACGGTGATAATTAATAAAATAAATGTTTTAAACCAAACAGTTGAATGGTACAATACAACAAAGTGTACAGTATATATAGCATGTAATATATACAGTATATTATTTCAACTTTTAACTTACACTCTATACTGTATATAGTTTGGATGGACTAGATTATGTTCTGACTTGATGATTATGATGCTGCCCTGCATAACGGGTAAAGAAAATTCTCTTAGGATGAGACTGAGTGGATATGGGTGAATTATTAAAGAGCGATCACAAAAATTGAACAGCATAGTGAATCAAGATGTTCACCCAGAACAATGAATTTATCGAAGGGCATGTAAATCAGTTAATATAGGCTGAGAATGCCTATTAATCACAATTGTTCCTGTAGCAAAGAGACTAAGGAGTTATTAACATAGAAAACCTCAGTCAATGCAATTACCAATAATTACACATTGAGCATAAAATGTTATTGCTAATAACAGATCTCCTTTGATTTTAATTATAAGACTGATCTATTGAAAAATTTGACCATTAAGAAATGTTAAGGTATTCTTTCTACTTGGACTGCAAATATATCTCCTTCAGCTAATTAAAGCCAATATAGTCTTTCACATCACCTTTCTCACTGTTGCCACATGTATATGAATCTGTATCGTCCTTTTGTCCTTTTCAAGTTTGTACAGTGGCAGCTAGTAGAAACAGACATTAAAAAAAACACAATATATCTTCAAAATGAAGTGTGTATGAGCTGTTTTGGTATGGAACTAGAATACTCGATGCAATTCTGTTAAATCAGGTAAACATAAAGACAATATATCAATATACCCTGAGCGGTGTCCTTATTAAAACTCTCTCTGCCTCACAGGTGTGTGGTCATCTTACAACACAGTGTCTCCACTCATCGTTTCAGTAAATTGAATCTGACCTTCCAAAATCTCTTTCCTATCCCTCCCCTGCTTTGGTACAGATCGCCCAACACAAATAACAATAAATACAGAGGCTTAATTTTGACCTACTCATCTGGATGACTTTCATCAATCAATTCCCTCTTGAATTCAGCATGTCTAGTGTGGTAACGCGCAGAAAATGCTTTTATTTAAAATTTGAGCCGAGCTCCTCCATCCTCTGAGGATTGTATGCAGAGATACGATTGCCGGAAAAGAACAACAAGATGAAAAGCTTCCTGTTCTCCAATCTGTTCTTGCTTACATTTCTAAAGAGATGCTTCTAGAAATACATGATAAAATAACATGGTAAAAAAAATCAACATAGATAATAAAAAACAACAGATAAAGAAAATTGAAATTTCACGGATAGCTTAGAGAAACATGAGTTCCCTTGACTGGGGATTTTAAGTGGAATCACAGAGTGTAAAACCACTACAACTGATCATTTAACAGGAGGAAGTTTGGAGATCTGAGCAGATCACACAGTGACCTGAGAAGTGGGCTGCGTGAAGGTGCAGTAGTTAGTATTTCCCCCTTGCCATGCTGGGGTACTGTACAGTATGTGTGGAGTTTGTATGTTCTCCCTGTGTTTGTGTGGGTTTCCTCTGGGTGCCCTGGTTTCCTCCCATAGTCCAAAGACATCCTGGTAGTCTTCTGTAAAAACTGGATTCCATAAAAAAAACTGGCCCTGGTGTGAATGTGTGTATTCGTGTCCGTGTCCATCTGTCCTAGGATGGACTGGTATCCTGCCCAGGGCGTAGCCTGCCTCATTGCTTGCTGGGTTAGGCTCCAGCTCCCCGCTCCCAGCCCAATTACTGGATAAGCGGATTAGAAAATGGACGAACGGATGGATATTTTTCCAGTATAGCTAAGCGTCACGTTTGCATACTGTGTTTTTCTGTGCGTTTTTGTTGGAGAGGTCAAAATGGTAAAGAGCATCAAGTCTCCCACTTGTATCTTTCTACACTATGCCATTTTCCTGAAACAACGGGTTCTTGGTGGAAATTTTGAAAGATAACAAGTAGTCTCTCTCCAGCACTCCTCTCAAGTGGACTGTAACTGAAAACCATCGATAGAATGCCCTCGGACACGCCGGCTCCGAGTTACATCGTCATCGTGATTTCCAGGCTTGGACATTCGCTCACTGTCAGCGCCAGCGGAGCGGTGATGCTCGTTTCCAGATCGGTGCGATGAGCTGCCTTCGTGTGATGAGCTAACGCTTCTGGATGTCACTTCAAAACCGCAGCACAGAACACAATGTTTTCCTAAAGCAACACAAGACAGAAAAACATTTTTGTGCGTTACTGAGGCTTTGAGAATGTCGTTCTGTTTTTAAAACAAAGCCACAGCGGCATTCAGCCTGTAAGGAGACAGGGTCGATTTCCAGGGGTTGTGTGAATGACAGACCACAGCATTCATTTGGTAAACCAAACCCGAATGAAATGTTAAATTAAGCAGCCCAGCTCGTGTGGACGCACAGCCGTCAGATGGGTGTTTCAGCCAGGTTGCGTGTTCTGCCTTCTGGGGTGAGCCGGTTGGAATTGGTACAGTCAGCGCAGTGAAGCAAAACAGTCACAGTATTTCACGTGTGATCCCAACAGACTCCAACGGTGGTCATAGTTCACATGCAAGCAATCTCAGCATCTATTTATCCATGTGCAGAACTGCGACAGCATTCCAAGCTCTGATTGGCAGTGAGATCTCTAAAGTGGTGTGGAAAAGCAGAAAAACACTCTACTGTACAGTGTACTGTATGTGATAAAGTACATCAAAATGTGCTTCAGTGTTGCAGGGAGATGTGAAAAGCATTAAACATGTCAAGGTAATCATCTACAGGAAAACATCTTTCCCACAACTTAATTTCTGGACAAGGAAGAAGCAGCATTAATTACAGCTCTGTCCTGGAACATCACTGCGACAGCTGTGAGGAGAGAGGGCCCTTGTCATTGAACTACAAGTCCTGAGCTCCAGTTCTGATCTCTGCCTGCTACCGGGTGAAAAGGAAGAGGACTTTAAAACTGAGAAAGAAAGGGCCAATTTGCTGTACCTGCACTGCAGGTCAAGTTGGTGGGCAGCCAGGATCACAGGCAGCATGACAATGTAGCTGGCCAGGGCACATCTTCATACAGAACCTTTCAACCCCAGAAACCCTGCATGTTCAGCTCCTCTCTGGGGAAGCCGGACACCAAATTCCTGTTCTGAGAGACACCGAAGTTACACTTGTGAAAAGAAAAAGGAAGGGATGTCTAGCGGGCGCGGTGTGGTATCTCCTTATTAAATGACATGCCTCGAGGACTTGCTGTGACTGCTTACCTCCTATTACAGGTCAGGTCAGGGCTGAAGTGTGTTGAACAATGTGGAATTAACGATGGCGAACAACTACTGTAACTAGGCAATGTCTAAGGTGGCATACGCAACTGTGCCCCCCACCCAAAATAAACATATGGTACACAACAGGACTAAAACCAAAGCATTAATGCAAGAAGAATGTATAATGTGCTAGACAAGGCACACAGTATTGAAACAGTTAAACCTATTTAAATGGGGCGACTTAGTACATTTTCCCTGAACAAGTAAGCTGACCTTTTATTGCATAACATGATATGTAATTTAAAAATGGCAATTTTAGGATCCTGTTCAAAGCTGATTACCTACATAATTTATTCTGTTACTCACCTAGTAAAAAAGGCATGCTGTTGTTAAGGTTAAGGTATGGGAGTATAGGCAGTATATACTGCATAATTTCATTCACTGAAGTTTCTTTTCTTCTTAAAAAAGGAAATAATTATTGATTAAATGCCCTTAGCGGTTAAAATTAAAGTTCCTATCATATGGAGTCTATTACGAAGAAATAAATTTATTTTCTCTTAATACTCACTTCAAATGAATCTTAATTATGTACCCCATGAATATTCATCACACAAATACTATTACTGTATGTGCTGTGAATGAGACAGCGACTACATATTGTATAAACACAATTAGCACTACTCTGAGAAAGGGGAAAATAAGACCTACTGTACTTGGTAAACCACATTAGATTTTGTTTTCTTTTATAAACAGTCGTGTGGAAAAAGAAACTATTGTTCACAAAATCCATAAATAAACCCCGTTTCGTGAACACATAATACTTGTGTTAAGCCTACTGGTCCATTTAGTGAGGAACTTGATTTTTCTAACATCAGCTGCGATTGACGCAGTTACTGAGGGTTGTAACTGTGAAAACTCATGAAGTTTTGCTTTTAGAACAAGGGTGTTCTTGATTGGCCTTACTTCATGTACAATCCTGAAAAGGGAAGGTCGTATAAACATACTGTACCGTACATTTTGAAATACCTGGTGGAAAAAAATGAAGGTAAATTTCATCCAAGAGCCTGTCATTGTACTGCACGTCTGCAACCTTCAGCTATTGAAACACAACTTTGTGCAGCTTTCACTTCAGTTTATCCTCTAAATCAATAACAGAAGATACAATTAGTTTGAGAATGTCAGGGTTTGTAGTGAATTGCTTGTTTTCATGACTTTAAATCTTTCTAGTCAATAAAGCAATTAATTGCATGTTCTTCCTGATTAATAAACTGGCAAGAGCATTGTCCCTGCTATCAGGAAGATGTGCAGAGGAGAAAACCTGGAAAATTGCACCCAAACATTTTTTTCATTTTAAGGCAGAGTGTGGGAGGGGGTCTGAAGTTTTCATTCTTTGAATTACGGTATATGCAATGGAAGAGGTACTGTACTGTATGTTAATTATCTTATTTCGTCGTTCTGTAAATAATCTCCTATTCCCCCCACCCTCCAAAAAATGTCATCACAGATGGCAAGCCACCAAATACCATGTCTATTTTTATTATTATTCGCGAGCTTCACTTCTCCTGTTTTTTCTTAGGTCTCAAGCGCAAGAGCGCACTGCAGTCTCCCGAGGAAGTCGAGTGCTGCGTGCTCGTCAAAGAGACGACCTACTGTAGGAAAGGGAGCGAGAGGAGGAGTGCTGCGTCAGCGAGCAGGAGCAGGACAGCACCGGGCAGGTACACGTACAGAAACTGCAGCCTCACGCTGGTGGCGCAGGAGATGCGCGTCGACGCTGCTGCAGAACAGCCACGCGTCGCTCGCGTACAAACCGAGCTCGCCAGATCATCACAGAGACGGAAGGGTTTAAACAGCTTCAGATGAAAGAAAAAAACAACGGATCACTGCGAAGAAAATCGAGCAAACCGTGCTTCCGGGCACAAGAGTAGCGCACATCCAAGTGCCTGGAGCTTAACATTCATTGCATGCAACAGGGAGATTTTTAACTGCCCATTAAAAAAGTTTCATTAACAAGCCCAATGAGATACTGTGATGTTCTAAAAGGTTTAAGGAAAAAAAATGCTTTCTTAATTACAGAAGAGACCGCATGAAGAGGAAATCGATAATCCACACATTCTTGGAAGAATCCAGGCTATATACTGTATATGCAAAGGAACAAGTAATAGGTTTATCCCATGCTGAAAAAAGAAGAAAGAAAACAACGTTTCGGCCATGGAGCCTTCTTCAGGCGTCTTCTTCAGCTACCCACCTGAACTATATACTGTATATGCCCATTTACAATAGGCAAGATGGTTCATGCAATAATGAGAACGCAGATTTGTTACTTCCACCTTTTATTTCACATTTATTTTGCTCACCTTTTTAGGATAACTGCAATAAAAATGGCTCAGTTGATTATTCTGTGTAAATCAAAAATTACTACAAAAACATTATAGAAGTGAGATTTTTGGAAATAAAAGCAGAAATAAATACAAACTAAACATGTGCACACATACACTCACAAACTGATTCATCATCATGCCACAATGTGTCATAGTGTGGGAGCGACTTTTTTGTTTCTCACTATGTTGCTTAATATGTTATGTCTCTGTTTATTTTCTGAAACAACTCAGGATAAAGGCCTTGTCAGATGTCTGAAGCTAATTTGGGGAGCTTAATAAAAGGTAAGTAGGCTTTAGTTTCACTCTCAAAAAATAGGTTTCTGCTAAACCCCAAAAAGACTACTGAAACATATGGTTAAGAGGCGTCTTTTTTCAAATGGAGATACTCAACTAGACTAAGTTCCTATCTTGTGTTTTTTAAACCTTGATACCACCTTGCTGAAAGAAGGAGGATTCACTGATTGATTTGTTGTTGATTAGATGTCAGAAGGTACACAGAAGACTGCACTACAATTGTTGACTAGTACTCCTTGACACACCAGTTAAAAAACGGCACCACACTCTTCCTACTGAAGGTGCAAATCTCTCTCCTTTGTATCTAAAGATGCATTAATGAATCATGCTGCAGGAATTTCTGTAATGGCCTTTTTCATACAGAATCACCAAACATGTAAGGAAAGTAAGATGGATCATTTTGAATGAAAGTTATCACAGAGGAAGGTGCTCGCACTCTAGTTAAAACTGAAAGAAAGGGACATTGTAATGGTAATGAAATGAAAATATCCTGAATGAGTGAGGCATTTATCCTGAATTATGGAGTATTATTACTGTAGCTTGGATCATACATTAATGGAAAAGTTTCTGGGCTTTGGAGAAAAAAAGAGAGTTTTATTATTGTACCATTTTACTTGAACTTAAAGTTAAAATTTCAATAAAGCTAAGAAAAAAATCACTGTGATGCTGAGGGGTTTTGCAGCATACAGTACATACTGAAAACCTCCTGTATTGGTCTGTTGCAACACTTGCAGAAATTATTTCAGCTGACACGAAAACAACATGATGACACTCAGCTTATGCTGCTCTTACAGCAAAGTATTTTTCTCATTTTCTTTCCTATACATAAAAATATGCATATATATATATACTTCATATATGTTTTAAAAAATATACAACTAGGATAAAAGTTACACCTCCACAAACACTTTTTTTAAATAAAAAGGACAGACAGATAATGAAATTATGGCAGTTGTCATAATTAAGTACGCCATTTAACACATTTGTACTGGTTTCGCTTCTTAAAAAAATAACTGTCTCCTGTAACCCAACTGAAATGAACAAGAAAAAAAACTGAATGTAGCCAGAGGCAACAAAATATAGAACATGTTCTGAGGCATCAACACCACATTTAATAAATGAAAAGATGTAAACCTGTGACATTGCAAAGCTTGTGTGCCACTGAATTAATACAAAAATACCTGTGAGTACAGCAATAGATACTCTTTTAACTTTGCAGCATGGATCAGATACCCCTAGAGACATTCCAATGGTATATATCCAATTATATAATATTCCAGCTAGACTGAGTGCAAGGATAACACTGAGCATGACACAAGGGATACAATCCTCACATCCCTTCCACAGACCTTGAGCTTTTTGTCCTGGGTCCCTGTTTTTCACACCACAAAAGCATATTTTGTGTCCTACACCTTTAAAAAACATCCTCTTATTGTTCTTTCACATTTAGCACAAGAAACAAACATTGTTTTATCTGTGAATACATACCATTTCCACACGGCAAAAACACTGTGAACATCTCAATTACTTAATTTAATGTATCTATTTCAAATTACCGTATTAACAAGAAGAAAAGCCTACATTTTTCCTACACTCATTGGCAGTGACCCCACAGTGCGGTTCTTTGAATATGTACAGAAGGTGCTATCAGAAGAAATGGATTTGGCTGTACAGTAGCTACAGTACAGTACTATAAAGAGGACTTTGGTTATTGGTTAGCAAAGGTACATAATTATTTGGGTATACATTTACAGGAGAGACACCTGATGCTTTGTTATTGTTCTATAACAGGATGTACAGTAACTATAAACCCATCTGTGAATGAATTATAATGTGACAATTTTAGATAACAAACTACAATCTAATTTGTGCTTTGTTGCAGTTAAAATCTATGCCATATCTAGTTTTTGTAGGTGGCTATGCATATAATTGTTAAGCAGGGTATGTAATTAGCCAAGTTAAAGATTTAGTAACTGCAGACTTTGTGCATTTGACTATGACCGAAGAACACGTGAATAAATCGTCAGTCAGCTCTGTCAGATCATTTTAAAAAACACGAGTGTGGGTACTGCAGATATATTCCAATTCAATGTGCAAATCTTTGTAAGTTGAAACCTATTTTTGAAGTCAAGTCTCCAACAGAGGAACTCACAGTACAGTACAAGCAGAACCCTAAACGTTACTGGGACTAACCCTGCACATTAAGCTTGTGCTTCTCAGGGCCCAGTCTTGAGGATTCCATAAATTGTCCAAGTATTTGATTGAGTTACTATCATTTACTGTAAAATCCTCCCATTGTACCACAGCACTTGAATCAATGTTTTGGAACGTAAAATTAAGTACCCGATTTATCTACTGCCAAGCACTAGTCTAGAAATTTTAGAGGAAAAAAAAGTGGGATTTCAGTAGGATACGAAATTGAGGATTAGATAGAACCACATTAACTGGTGTCAGTACAGGTTAAGCTAAAGCCCAGATGAATTTCAAACACTAACAGGGAATCCAAAGTGGATCACCATTAAGAGGTGATTCATAAATGTGCTATGAGCACAGACTGCATATTCAGGAAGAACCAGGCTGGGTCTTGAGGTGGTGGTGGAAAAGGGACTGCCTGCCCTTTGAACACTAACAAACAGTACTAATAAGTCTTCATAATCTTCATCATAGTAATATCCAGAATCATCATTACAGTATAATATCAATGACAATAATAAAGAACATGTACATTCACAAGCAGGCACTCAACCACGCACTCACAAGCAAGCAAACAAGATTGTCCACCGAAAATATGGCAAAGAAAAAGGAATATAATAATCCTAACAATATAAAAAAAATAAGAAGAATATGAATAAATCACCACCACAAAGGGGCACGGAGGGGGAAAGAGAGGGAGTGACACATGACTGGACACGGGCTGTGTGTGTGTGGTTTTTAAAAAAAGAGGAGGAGGAGAATAAGAACACAAAAAGGCAAAGGCAAAGGCAAAGGTTCTCTTGTCATCTGTCGAGCAGAGCGGCGCGAGGGTGGAGAGCTGGGGCGCTGGGGTGGTGGGGCGCTGGGGCGCTGGGGCGCTGGGCAGTGGTGTCTGGAGCGCGGTACAGTACGGCACGTGACGAAACAGCCCTAATGGCGAGTCTAGTGACACATGCAGTGCACAGCACAGAAGGTTCGGTTCACACACAGTCACAGCCAAAGGGATGACCCACACACTGGGTTTCCTGTGGGACCCAGAGAAAAGAGAGAGGAGGAATCCCCTGACCTTCTCTGTCTTTCTCTCTCGCTCTCTCCCTTTCTCCAGACGGTTGTGTCTACAAATACACACAGGCCAATACGGAGGTGCACGGTGTTTCTACATCTATGATTTCCTTGTTGTGTTGCTGTGCTGCTTCTCCCAGGAGCGGTGCAGGCCGGAGATGCTAGACGTACTGCTCCTTGGGGAAGACGTAGGGCACGCGGGAGCCGGGTGGAGGGTACCTGTACACGGGGCTGCTGGGGGGACGCTGGGTGTAGGGGTGTTGGGGCAAGTAGGAGAGAGGGGGGTAGGCTGGGGGAGGCTGGGGCTCCACACAGTCTTCCGTGCTGCAGGCGCGACGGTAGGTCACATAGTCAGCCGGGTTTGATAGCTCTTCGTAACGCTTCCCAGAGTTCTGCAAGACACGAGAGTAAGAGCCAAAAACGGGGAAATACAGAGGAGGGGCGAAGACCCGGGCTTCGGAGGGGTATTACTAGAGAGATTAGTAACAGTAAGAGGTGTCAGTGGTGTAAGGTTTCATTTTTAGTTTTTTTTTGCATAAAAAGAAATTAGCTTTGTCACTCAAAAGCCTGCAGCTACGGTCAAAGGCGCTCTATTCCAAACTCTTGAGTCTGGCCACCTACTGTAGGTAATTACCCCTGAGAAAATGTTCTTCCCCAACTTGGCGGCCCTTGAAATTTCAGCACCACCCACCAGCGGGCTCTGTCCTGTACAGTCCTGCCGCCGTCCGAGTGAGTGAGCACTGAAAACGTGTTTGTCAAAGCAGCGCAAAGTGACGTGGCTCACTTCTTTCTGTTTTTAATTTTAATTACGCTCCATGTGAGCACAGACACCTTTCACACTAGAATCCAACTGGATTCAGTTGGGAGTTTTTGGCTTCCATGCAAAGCATATTCTACTTCTCCCCTCTCAATTAGTCTACAACACTAAACTGAAGCACCTTGTTCACAAGCTGGGTAGAAATGCCTTCATAACAGGTATACCATGATTGCCCTGTCATTCAGTTAGCCTGCTTTCACCATGATTTCACTGTGCTTTATAGCACTTTACTTCGCTTTTACCTCAGTATACATCAGGAATGTTTTATATGGATTGTAAAAGTTCTCTGTAAACGATGCAAGGTGATGTTTCCTAAGGGTCATAACGCAAAAATTAGTTGTTCAATCTGTCGTTTTGCACTACTTGCAAAATGGACAGAATTGTCTTACGAAAAGAGGCACAGTTTAACCCAGGACACACATGAGGAACGCTGTATCACACAGAACATGTGTCACATCATTATCTGTGCGACATGGCATTAATATTTTTCATAAGAATAAGCATCTTCTGACAGGAAAAACATATCCCCCGAAAAGTGCTGTAGTGTCAGAAATTATATTATTATTATTATTATTATTATTATTATTATTATTATTATTTGCTGTAACCCTCTACTGTATATTAGAATCTCTATAGTCTTGAAGAGCCTCCAATCCACTTACCGTAAGACTTTCAGTTCACTCTGAAAATGTGTGTTTGATTTCTGATAAAAAATGATCACTAAATTACTTAATTTTTGTTCCAAGTCTCTGGAAATGTAGTATTTAATAAATTATTTAATATCAGAAAGGGGGTCCCCAGAAGTGGGGATGGAGACCCCTGCTCTGCAACCTACAGATAACACATGGGTGGCTTCATTTTATTTTCTCACTAAACCAATAGTTTATTATTTAAATGGAACAAAGAAAGAAATACGGAAGAAAATAAAATCCACAGAAAGTATTTGCTGTTAAGTCCAGCTTTATGAAAATGGTCTTGGCTTCTGTATTTGTTTATTTAAAAAAACAAACAGCAGGAAAGAATTATAATTTAATGGGTTTTATTTCACACTTCACAGTGTGAGGGTGAGGAACACCTGCCCTTATATACAGTAGTTCAGGGATTCGTTATCATAATGTACTTACACCTGCAAGTGCATTAAAGTGTATACTGTAGAACACAAACCCCTGCAGAAACATGGGATTGAAGATGGCAGTATTTAATTGTCCCTCAGCTGTCTTGAAAGTATTCTAAGTGCAGTTTGAATGAGTAAAGCAGGAGGCATTCCAATGGCATGTAATAAATGGAATGTGCACAGCTAGGTTAATGATAATAATAATAATAATAATAATAATAATAATAATAATAATAATAATAATGGAAAAGAAAGTACAAAAAAAACAGAATACAGGGACATATGAAGAAAAGGAAATGAAAATGAGAAAATGAGAACTTACGGGCTGTCCCCAAGCATCTTTACATCTACGATTACGACGATCCCCACTCTGAACGCAGCATGGAGACCAGGAGGAGCAACACAACCATTTAAACACACGGCTTTTCCCCGCAGGCACGAGACAGCTACTGGACCTCTGCTCAGGCCACTCGGGACAGAGAATTGCTCTGGGGAGCTGAGGGCAAGCAGAGGGGTGTTTTCAAACATGCGGCTGACCTGGGGGAGCTACAGTACACGAGGCTTAGAAACTTGTCGCTAAAACCACTACTCCACAAAACAGGAATAAAGCTCAAAAACCAAGCGCAAAGGAGCCGAAATGCTGAATGTTCAGACAAGAACACGCTTTACAGCACGCAGTACTGGCTTAGATCTCTGTTTAAGGGCCACTTTAGTTAAGGGGCATCTAGCATTAAATGACTTTGAAGCACAAACGCTGCAGTTGAACAGCAGGAGAGACGCCCACTTTGTTAGGATGGTGGGTAGAGAGGAGTATGAATTGAAGAGAGGTTTTAGCAGCAAAAAAATGCAAATGTGATGGGCTTTGAATGTGCCAGTACTATTTCTCTAGTTATTTAGATCACTATTTCATTTGACTACATCTGTGAGAAGGTTTGCAGAACAGTCCATTTAGAATTCCGACTGTAAAAACTTTAAATCTGTAGGCACTGAAATGAACATTATTGAAGATATATTAATACTGTTATTACATTCTCCTATGGCAAGCCTTTCAAAATGAATTTGAAGATAAAGAAAGCAATTTTAATTCATTCGTCAAACAGGTTTCCTTTAGATAATTAAGTATTCATTAGTCAAGGCTGAAATCTGAAGTGGTTAATAGGAGCTTCACTGAAGTATATCAAAATTTACAACTGCATGCAAATACTCAACTGAAAAAAAAATTGTTGTTTCAAGTGAAGCCTTACTTAATGTGGCAGAAAGCACTAATCCTACATTAACCCACATTTATTTTTCATCTCAAATTCCCAACAACATGGTCTAAGACAGGAGTGGCTACATTTGCATTAACACAGGTATTGCGACTGGGAAAATTAGAGCATATACTGATTGACCAAGCAGGCTCAGCAAGACGATAAAGATCAACAGGGTGACAACATACTTTCGTATGTACTTTCGTACTTTTAAGTAATTTGAATCAATGTCAGTAAACAGAAGCACCTAAACTTTTCAGACCTAGTTAAACAGAGACACCAACCAGCCAGCTGTTCTCCTACGTCATCCAAGTGGTAATGTGATTAAAAAAAATACCAGAAGCATTATCACAATCAAGGAGAGTGGACTGCATATCCCCTGGTTGTGATGTAGAAAGCTGACTCCAATCAATAACAGCGAATGTCCAGTGCACTAACAGGATTTACCTTTTTTTAACATTTCTTGGATAAGTTGCTGAAAGATGACTAGTTGACGCATGTGAATGTGCATTTTCAAATGTGCATTTTCTGTGTGAATCCTAGGATCTGAGCTTTAAAAGAGGGACCTGTTATGAGTTCGGGTATTCAGCTTCAATGCCCTTTCATGACCCCGGAAACAAAAATTGCAAAGCCTGCAGCCACTTTTTCAGCCATGAAGATTCTTGAAGGATGCAGTAGTGAAAAAGAGCTCTTGACAAATCCCCCCAGAGCCTCTGAGAGAGCAAAGATGCCATGCCATGAGTTTCACTCTGGGAAATCATTTTCTGGTTAATGTCTGGCTTGGTCATGGCTACATCTTATATTGTCTCACATTACAATTCAAATATAATTAAATATACTTTGGAATGAAATAAAATAATAAAAACAACTTAGCTCTAGGTCATTAGACTTTCTCATTAAGGAGCTTTTTTGGAAGTGAAAATGATTCTGTCTTCTGGAATATTTTAAGACAGTAAGCTCTTACACACATAATTTAAAGGCCCCAGGTCTTACCACATTACATAGCATGTTTACACATACTGTATGTGCATGTACTGTATGCAGAAAATAGCTTTTCCAAATTCATCGCAGAATCTAACTGAAAACTTAAGCTGATATGAAAGGTCTTTGAGCACCTCGCCAATAGTTTAGACTTCTTCTGTCTTCGTTCTTCTTCCATCATATTCTGCTTCATTAGCAATTGCACACTGGAATAGATGAATGCAAAGGGGACAATATCCCTTCATGGCCAGGAATGTCAAGATGCAGCGGGTTTCAGTCAAGCAGAAATTACACAGCCCTCCTATCAGGCACTGGCAGAGTGGAATCCTACCTCACAGGAGATAAGAAAACGCCAATTGGAAAAGTAAATATATATTGAAGTGCAAGATCAAATTACAGTGGGTGGTTTTGTACAGTATCTTCAAAACATATGTCAAGCTCAAGACTGAACATAGGAGAAAAAAAAACACAGCAGTTTACTGGACCATCTTCCAAGATTCGTCTTTGATACTTATGTTTTGAAAACCATAATTAACCACCTTGCCATGGGAAAGAGCAAGTGCCTTTCTCAGTCCTCGAATTGAAGACATCAGTCAGTTTCAGCAGTGGAACGTTCCGTACCACAAGACGCCTACCTATATACTCAGGCTGAGAGAAAGAGCCCTGTGTTTATCCCAGATCTTCAAACGACTGAATGGGAGATATATTCCATGTTTTTCTGTGTTGAATCAATAAATCTGAACAAAGCCAAAAAAATCATGAAAAGACAAGACCCTGGGCTATATCTTTGTAGAGGAGTGCTGTATGTTTTGCAATCTCTGGTGTTTGAGGATTGCTTTTAAAAACTGGTAATTTCCCACCTGTTTGAAGGATGCAATTGCTTGCACAGATTTGATGAACTCTGCTCTTGCATATAATGCTTAATTTGTGAAGGAGTCAGAAGGCAGTTATTTGCATACCTTTAACAATCTTCTTCTAAGTTCCTATAACTGCCGAAATTCTGTATTTTTCCACGAACATTTACCAGCAGTGTCTGGCCAGAGAGCTGAATCTGCATTCTCTGCAAGCCCTTCTACCTGCTAAGCTATTTCTGAGCCTTGGTAACAGCCTCTGTACCTTTAATCTCTGCAACTGCAGTTTCTGTTATCATCTTAATTGTTCCTTGTCACAGCACCACTGCAGACAATGAAAGGTGGACCAAAGACCCCAACTACCATCATACTGTAAGTACACCTTCCAACCTCTGCAGTCACTATTGATATGTTGAAGAAATTCCTGGGACAATATCAATTCAGCTTCCAAAAATCCTTTTCATTCATTGATTAATTTACAGTAAATACCTTTTATACAGCATTTGTCACGCGATTCAACGTTCAAAGGAAGATAATTAATGGAAAAAGATACATGTACAAGAGCATTTATGAACAGATTGATTGCTTTAGACACATATTGTTCGGCTTGAAGAACATTTCAAATCTGATGTCAAAAAAAGGGCTTCAGAGTCAGATGGCAGAAATGCTCAGTTGAAACCCCAGCTAGGGTTAGGGTTAGAATTTCCACAATACATAGACCATTTTTAAGATCAGTGCTGGATTTTGGGGCCCGAGTTAGCTTTAGGACGATTGATAATTTGCTCATATCTGCAATTTTATTTTTGGAGACTTATGGGTGCTTGTATTGAAAACTGTACCAATGAGACATTATATCCCAAAACACACCAAAAGTTTTAGGAAAACCTGTTTTAATGGGTAAAAACCCTTATTTTTGTGATTTAAAGTGCAACTAGAAGTATAACTGAAGTCAACACTCAATGGTTCTAAGCCCTAACCCTGCTTTGGCCTAAAAAGGATGCTGATTTACTGTATATTTCCCTCACTTGTTGAAATCAAATGAAGCTAGTCCCTAACAGTGCTTAATCCCTTGTGTATGAACATTTACATTTACATATGTTTTGGGAATGTCCAGATGTCTTACAGGTATTCCTTGCTTTCCTCCCGTGTTCCTGTTAAATGCTACTGTACAGTACCTCTCATTTTGACCTGAAACGGGTTCGGTTGGTCCCACCAGGTCCCACCAGGGCTAAAGTCAGTTTAGTACAGTGTTGTGTGCCTCTGCCTTGTCTACCCAGGCATCACTGGATCCTGTCCTGCCTCCTGGAAATATACAGCATGGCTCCTGCGACTGCTCAGATCCACAGTGCGTGAGTGAAGGAGGAACCTTGGTCCTTCAGAGCTGCTGGACTCGCCTTTTGTTCCATTGATTGGAATTTGAAAGGGGGTAACACTGACAGCAGGGCTAACAGGAACAATGTGCATTGTCTTATTTTGCCCCATTTGGACTGTTTTAAATAGAATGGCGTGGAGGTAAAATGCTGAGCTTTATTGAAGAATTGGGAGCAGTGGAACCCAGAAGAGTCTGAACAAAGGCGAGGAGAAGCAGAAACTGGAGCAGCCAGTTACACTGTACATGATACATACGAAGCAGTTTCTAGACCACTTTTTTGTTGCGCGATCCGCGGAAGCGCTGTGCCACGCACAAGGGATGTTCAGCTCATTAGCCCAGAGCAGACGTGAGAACAAGCCATGTCTGAAGAAAAAGCTGGACCAGATGACGTCTTACAGCATTTTTTCTGTCCTCCAGCAGAGCACATCAAAGCAAAGGTGTGCTGTAACTGCAAAATTGGTAAGATGTATTTATTTTCGAAAAAAATAAATCTATCAGGTGCAGAATGTGGGCAGCTATTTCGATAATACATTTTCTGAGACCATAACAAAACCCAGGGGAGAGAGGCTGACTATGGAGTTGCAGGCTGGAGGCTAATCTAAATGGAAATCGCTCACCAGCTGAGGAGCATTTTGCAAGACCCCTAACTATGGGGTTGTACTGTGGGAAATGGCAGCCTACCTGTAGGGAATCTGGGCTAGAATGGGCGTTTTCCATCTCTCTGATGGTCCGAGGACTCCCTCATTGCAGTAATGGGCAGTTTGTATTTTGCAGGACAATTATCTGGAAAGGTGGGAACCTGCTCTTCTAACATCTTGTCGTGTGAAATGGCATTCGTGTGAAACTGCCAGAAATAACACATCAGGATGCACATGAGAGAGCTGGCACTGATAAACCAGCCTCTGGTTACCTTTTAATTGAAGGCAGTGAGCTAACTGCCGTGACCTTTGCATTCAGAAGTGACAGACCTCAAGAAACATTGCAGTTACCCAACAAGAACTCCTGTGGCTGAAAGCGATAGGTGAAGACAAAAAAAACAAACACAAAAAGGGATTTAAAGCTCTGAAATTTGTTGTCACACACTGAGAACTGACCTACCAATATGCAAGGGGTTAATCTTCTTTTTTGAGAGAGCATCAGAACAGCACTGCTTATATGAACTCCGAGCTAGGGTAAAGAGAACGACTGGAGAAAAACAATTGCCAGAGAAAGAGTGACAACCATTTCTTCTGAAGTAGAACACGTTTATATTCACCCTGATTACAGGCCTCACAACATCACTTTATCATTGGATAAAATCAGAATTAAAATTCCTTTTTCTTTGCATATCCACCTTACCACTGCCCAGTGTTTAGAACAGAGCTCTGAGAGCCCTATCCATTCTACAGTATTGAAGAATGAAAGCATGCGAACAAGCCATCTTATTTGGAGTTGGTCATTTCATTTTTTTGCTAAATGAAGCTGATGTAATTTTTTATCATGTTCAAATTGATAGAATACCCTTCAATCAAGAAAACAGTTCTGTACCCCCTATCTGAACCTGTTTGGGGAAGGAGGCTATGAAAAGCCACTTGTGACAGGAGCTGATTTTCAAAGGAACAGGATACAGGAGAATCCATATGGAAAGATGAAGGATTAGTGAGGTGCACAGTCATCCAGGGATGATTCGAGGCTAACAAATGACTGGAGAACTGCTGTACAGTAATCCAATAAACTTTTATGTTAGCCAAGACTTGAAGAAACCGATGTTAGCTGTCTTTCATCTAACTAAGGAAATGACCTTGCTTGACAAGGAATACTATTGTTTCCTTTCACAACAAAATGCAGTCAAAAACTAATATTTTATCCTCCCACGTTAACTTATTAAAATAAAGAAAATGTTGCACAGTAAAGGTCAAATATAGTTTCTGTATTAAATGCAAAGAAAAAATACGGTAATATAAAAACTAAATAACAGCCTGTACACTTTTAAAATTAAGAATTAAGAATTGGTATTACGGGCAGATTGTTTCTACTGACATTTTTCAAAGTGTATTCCAGAATCCATTGTATATATGTGGTGCATGATTTGAAGGAGAGACATACTGAACATGTTTTAAAATAGGAAATTATATTTCTAACTTTAAGCATAATCGCCAGATCCACTCAGTGCATTGTCAAAATAAAACTGTATTATAAAGTGTAACTACTACAGCATTAAAAACATTTGTTTCACTTTCTTTAGTGTTTCTGGTCTACTCCATTAAACTTGAACTCCATGGTCATAGATGTATTTTGTTTTATTTCCGTTTATACATGACCATAAGGTTATTTAAACCTGTAATAGGATGAAAAAGCTTTTTCTATGTCGATATTAACCAGATCCATGTTCATGTAAACATGGGTAACTGTGTCTGCTTGGCCATTGTTCAATCTTTCGAAAAGAAATATGAGGCCACTGTTTGAAAATGTGATTTTCAGGAAAGCTGTTCTCTATTATGATGTGTCCAGAAAGGAGTGACCTACAGTATCAACAGCAACCAATTAACTGTGAACCAATTAACAAAAAAAATACAGGGCACAGAAATGCCTTCATTATTTGCTAATACAGTTGCCAGCTCTCTACACACGCAGATTGACAATCTCTCAGGCAAGGAAGCATTGAAACAAGAAGAGGGGTCAAAGGTCAAGAGGACAGACAACTGCTCAGAAAATCTGGGAGTCACAAATGAAACAGCAACCTAACAGCACCCCCACTACAGGTCCTCATAACACAGTACCATTGACTGAGCAAATGCTGACTTTCGCCATAAATACAGACAACGGCAATTCAAGACGTTTAATGTAAAAATAAGTAATTGAATACCATTTCATGCCTTAAACATTACCTAAACAAAACTCTTAGGAAGTTAATACACACCAAAACATCATATACTGTACAAACATAAAACATCATATACTGTATACACAGTATAATTTCAGGAATGCGCTTTTATAAAGTGTACAAATTTGAAGTGCACATTTTAAACTTTCCAGTGTCCCAAAACTTCTCTGGCACTTGTTTTTACAGATCACAGCAAAAGATAACTTTTCTATTTATAGAAGAGTAATAATTGCATAAAATTAAAAAGTACTACTTTCAATGTTGACAGCTTTAGAAAATTATCACCTACAACTTGCTATTGACAAGCCAAACAAAAGTTAAGCAATTATTAAAGTAATTAATGAGCCACTCTAAGCCCATCATTAATTCAAAGTGATAATTATGAAAAGTCTTGCCAGTACAGACAAAAAAATGTTTACTTCCAATGAGCTGAACGTTTAGATGCCCTGGTTTCTAAAAGTTTTAGTTTCTTCACAATCCAATATAAAGTGTGTCTATGAAAAAACGGAATTACTGTATCTGAATTGCCTAAATGTGACATTTACATTTTGCCAGATGGCCCCCTACAATGCTATACATATTAAAAACAAGGTTAAATTGAAGCTGTCTATTTTTTATATCCCTAAATTCGGAATTGCACATTGTAAATCAGTGCCCTCGGACACACGGGAAAAGACAAATGTGTGTTTTTGTCCAGCCCTGTGGTGGTCAGAGCCTCCTGTCAGTTTTCATTTTCATGCCACAGGGGCATGATGACACTGCAGGCTCACAGTCTCCAGGGGTTCCTGTTTGAATTAGTGGGAGACCCCCTGCTGACCCAATCGTACCTGGTCACAGTTCGCGAATCTAAACTAACTGGCTTGAACCTGGTCTAACAAAGCTTCTCCTGTAAAACACATGATCATAGGGGAGAACATGCAAACTCCATGTAGACAGCACCCCAGGAATTGAACCCATGGCTCCAGTCTTCACAGACAGCAATGATAACCACTGTGCCACCGTGTTCACAAGTCCAGCACAGTATAATACAATTCATAGCATCTTTAGCATGTTACACCAGACTGTAGTGCTGTGCTTCACAGTACAGCACAAAGCAGTGTTAAACCCAGAATTCTGGGTAGAGAACTAAACCCAGAGCCCCAGCACTCACTCTGAGGCAGCAGTACTAACCAATGTGCCATCATCTGCCCATGGATCCAGCCTACATAGGGGTGTAACCCCGGCATCCTGGCCAAATTTCCCATCATGGCCTTCTAATAATCCCCATCTATGAATAGGCTTCATTACTCTGCTCTCCTCCCCACTGAGAGCTGGTGTGTGGGGAGCGTTCTGGTGCACTGCCGTCGCATCATCCAGGTGGGGCTGCACATTGGTGGTGGTGGAGGGGAGTCCCCATTGCCTGTAAAGCGCTTTGAGTGGAGTGTCCAGAAAAGCGCTATATAAGTGTAAGCAATTATTATTATTATTATTATTATTATTATTATTATTATTATTATTATTATTATTACATTCCTGTGAATGTAGTAAGGAGCGGAGCTTGCAGAGGGCATGGCCGAACACACAATATTGCAATACAGATACAGCGTTTTGTCTTAGACTGATGCTGCTACTATATCTCGGGTTCAATGCTCAAAGCCAGATTGCTTAACCCACATGAAAAATTGTTGAAAGCTCCCATTGCAGACTGACTCTCATCTTGTGCATTTGAGATTGTCAGTGCAACTCAAATCAAGGTTTTTTTTTCTAACCAAGAAATAAACCTTATTTCTTTAAGTACTAGACTCTTAGTACCTGTCTTGAAACCAACAGCAAGTCTTTTTGCAAGCTGTTTCCTTTGTTGAGGCTTTTGCACCAAGGGAACCGAGCCAAAGAAAGCAATCTGACCAACACTAACATGGTCCTGGCCAAACTCAATTATTTTCCAATTATAGACCAATGTTGTGTTCCAACCAAAACATTAACCAAGTTGTTAACGCCAAATGAGCCTGAACTATTTAAAGAGTTGTACCATGACAAGATATTCCTTTTGGGTAAAATGTTGGATCAACTGTTTACTGTGGACTGTTATTTCCCCATTTTTTTCTTCACACAACTGTATGATTCTTTTCTTGGAAACTATTTAATTACACCCTTGTTACTCACTGCTCATTATCAAAACAATATGTTTTGGAAACTTTAACGAGGAGCAAGATATAAGACCGCATATTTTCCACGAAGCCTGACTCTTTTTCAGTTGCAGCATGCTGTAAAAATGTGCAGTGTGTAACATTCTACTTATTAGCACTTGTTATTGTACAGTTTTTACAAAACATATAACACAGATGCTGATCAAAGAAAGAAAACAAACCTTTTTTAGTCAGATATTTCACATCATATTTTTACATCCACCTTTTGTTCTACAGTAAATAGAAATGATTGCCTGTTCAGGGAAAATGATGCTCAGATTTGTTTTACCAATGATGTATAATGTGTGCACTCTGGCAGCTATAGGAAAATTCCTGTGTTCCTGCAATATTGCTCAGAGCTGTTGAACACATTAAAAGTCCTTTGGGACACCTCTCCACTCTTTGAAATAACAGAAAGACGCACGAGTCGGTATCTGCAGCAGATCGCCCTCGATCACCACTGGCGGTTTTGCACCTACAGTCCAGCAGGAAAGCCACACACAGCTCACACACACATTCATGCACACGGCTGCCATGCAATTGCACACGAGGAATGCACTCAACTATCTAAGAATCAATACACAATTAAGCTCTCCACAGAGCAATAACTCGGCTATTTCTCATAAAAATCTAAACTGACATCCTTTGCCAAACACAGAATTGCCATGCACAGCTCGGGGAGAGAGGGGAGGAGGTGAGGATGGGGGTCCAGGGGAGAGGAGGGGCCTGGCATGGCTACACTCTGTAGGAGGTCACATGGTGATTTAATCTCCTGCTCGGGTAGGGCTCATTTGCATAAATACAAGGGGAAAATGAATTTGATTTAATTGAACTAGTAGCTGTGGATGTAGTTGTGAGAATAATAGCAAATGTTCTAGCAGAATTATACAAACTGGTCAACTACTTGAGCAGATCAAGGCAAGCGGTGGGGGGGACATTACGTTTCAAGCTTTTGTGCAAATGATTCAAATCTCATTGAGATGTTAAAGATCAATCAGTCACCATGGTCCTGCCCAGCACAACGAATCTAATTAGAAATACTGTAGATGGAGGTAACCTTGAATAGGTTACTACATTTTGGAATTCTGTAAAATAATTGTAAAAACTGCTTTCTCTTCAGTGGGTGGTGACTTTAAAAAAATAGGAAAGCCCCTTTGATAATTTCATTCATGCTACAGAAACAGTACTGGGGCATAAAAACAGAAAATAAAGCGGAACAGAGCCTCCAAGCTTTTCTGGAAATTCCATTTACACATATAATTACTTTGAAGTTTTGCTTTCAAATGCTTTTTTTTCTCTTAGTTATACTAAGGTATTGACTTCAACTAAAAGAAGCTATAGCATGTGCATGCATGAGTGAAGTAAAAGCGTATATAATTCACAGCTCCACACGCTGTCTAAAAGCCTAGATCCCCCAAATCAGCATGTCAAATGCTGACATGGAGAGCAGCCAAGCCTTTAGGGTCCCCCAAGGGAGGGAGGGATGCAAAAAAAGGAAGAAATAAAAATAACAATCAGGTCCACAACCAGAAAACACACAGAGATATCAGTGCAGTGAGACAGTGAGGGTGATAAAACCGGGAGGAGGCAGGAGGAGAGAAGGGAGTGCACCAGTCTGTGTACCTTGAGGCCAGAGTTTGAGGGGAAAGGCCTATAATGGCATGCGCTAGCGTAAGTTAGGCTGGATGGTTGCATACTCGACAAGGTCCCCTCCAGTGTGAATGGAGCTTCGTGGGCTGGGCGAAGAGGCCAAAGCAGAGGTGTCCAGCTCAGCATACTGGACATCATAGTCCTTGTGGCCAGAGCTCTGGAGACAAGAGAGGCAAGAGGTGTGAGTGGAGAGAGAGAGAGGAAGAATGAGACGGAGAAACAGACCTGACTCAGAAAGGCGGAGAATGAGGTGGGGAGACACAGAAAAGAAGCTGGAAGAAGACACGTCTGTGGAGAAAACCAAGGAAGACAGAAAGGCAAGGCCGAAAGGGAAGGATAAGGGGAGGGAGAGGCCAAATGGAACATGGAAACAGAAAACAGAATTGTTAAGGTGGAAGAACAGAATAAATGTAAAATGGAAGGGATGTACATTTGTAGAAGAAAAAAAGGAGAGAAACAATGGGAAATGGAAGTAGACCAAAGATTAAAACAGGAATAAGATACCCAAAAGGGAAAAAAGCAAGAATAGTCGAAACAACAAAAAAAGGAATTTGGTGTCCTTCCTCCCAGATCCCATTGCCTCTGCATGTCTTCAAGAGGCTCGATATTGTAGTGTTTACTGACTGCTGGGCTACTGAACAGTATTTGGGAACCGTAAAGCCTTGTAGGTTTTCTCTGTACTGGCCCGGCAGGCAATGAGCGCAAGGCAGGATACATCCTGGACAGGATGCCAATCTGGGCACAGACACACACACGCCAGCACCAGGGCCAATTTTCACAGAAGTCAGTTAACCTGTCAGCATGTCTTTGGGAGGGAACTCAAGCTCACATGGGGAGAACATGTAAACTCCACTCAGACAGCACCCCAGAAACTGAACCCAGGGCCCCAGCGCTGCCAGGCAGCTATGCTGACCAATGTGTCATCATCTCCTGTTCCAATATATTCTAAAGATACTGCACAGACAGCGCAACACTCATATTTTCCATTTGCATTAGGGTTCACAGCTTTGTGCACAGCTTTAGCTAAAGTAAACACACATGCGTCACTGAAGAAAATACATTCTTAGCTTCTACTGAAATCTTATTTTAGGATGATAAAACCAAAGCTACTCATCAGCTTCCAATCTGGAACTCCTCCAGTTAGACCAATAAAAATAATATCGACATATCTACATTGAACATTTTCTTTCATACTCTTTTGAACCAAAGATGATTAATTTCCAGGAATACAGATGCATCCAATTCCTTTTAAAACTAACAATATTCTACCCTATGCTTTGAATCTGGGGAGAGATTGTATCCAATTTTAGAAAGTATCATTTTAGATATGTTTCTGCTACATTTGTGGAATGAACTGTAACATAATTTACTTTATAGAAGATCTTAATTAGATAGTATTAATGAATCACTAATTAGATACTAATCAATCTTCCCGTGTTTTGTATTTTATTTTTCTGAATAGATAGCATTTGTAGGTCTAGTAATAAATCCTGAAATCTTAAGATAACAAATGAATTTGCTCAGTGTGCCCAGCAGTGTGCTTGATCTCATTTTCCAATTAGAAGGCAGAGGACGAATGAAGGGATCGGGGTTTGAATGATCCTGAGAAACCCACTTTAGACAGCAAACAAGAGATGGTACAAACCCCTCAGGAAGAAGACACGAAATTCACATTACGCAGTGTCCTAGAGGAAGCTAAGGAAACCCCCACTGATATGCCAAGTGGTTTTCTCCCTCACTCTACTCAGACACTGCATCAGGTACAGGAGCTCCTCTCCTCCACAGAAGAACTAGAGTCTTGTGTGTCAGTTACACTATTGAGACAGTAGCTCTCAATGTCAAACACATTTTCAGAGCATTAGTTTTTATTGCAGCCTGAGTCTTACTGAAAGCTGAACAGAGTAAAGAATCGATACTGATCTCTCTCTGCCAGCTTGCATGCTTAAAATAAAAAGACAAAGCAGTGATACAGTAGGTGTGGTAGAAAAGGTTCATATTTCTGAAAGAAAATCACTGGCTCTAGTTTAGAAACACTTCTGGTATTTAGGGAATGATCGATTTGAGAAGATGATTGGGATTTCTGCATTTTCCCTCCATCTTTATCTCTTCTGTAAAACTATATGTGTGTTTTGGCTCATTTTCATCACTAGTACTCGGTTTCACCCAAATAACAGTGGGCTTTTCCTTCATAGGAGCAGTGGGGAAAAAAATAACGGGCAAAGTCATTTTAGCTTCATAGCTAATTACAGCTACAATTTCCTTTCAGGCATTGACTGTTCTCTCCAGAGACTGGGTCATGGGGCTTGACGAATCTGTTTAATTAGTCTCAAGCCGCATTCCAAACAAGTCACTCAGAGCTGAGGAGCACCAATTCCAGTTGCACTTTAATGACAACTTTTAAAAACGGACAAGCTCCTTTGATGAGCTTGGCAGTCTCTACAAGACATTCATTTATTGGAAGGAGTGGGTGGTGAAAAAGAAATGATTTTTTTTTTTGGCTGCCAAAATAGCAGTTCAGTGGCAGGGTGCACAAGTGAAAGCAAAAAAGCGAAACATTTCTGGAATGACATGGTATATGTCAGAATGCCGCACAGTGAAGCACGAAGAAATGCCATGATACCGATGGAGATGAGCAACATATCCACGCAATCCAGAAAAGTAACTGAAATAGTCTGTGCAACTGTTCTAGATTCAGAGGTGACCAATGACAGTCAGTTATGGCTTCCAAAACCAGTACTGTTATTAAAAGGTAATACATTCAAACCAAAAATTATTGCATTGATTCAAGGGATGTGTTCAAGGTGTCTAGAAAATGTGATGCTCTGACTTCGATACCTGATCTGATGTTTGTTCAGTTTTAAAGCCTAGAAATCCCGACAAGAAATGACAAAACACTAAAGTGCTGAAACTGACTGCCGGCCTCACAGACCATTCCTACCCTCTGAATAGCTATGGGAGTTACAGACGGTTGTTATGTGTGATGTAAATGCGAGCAGAGAAGTTTCCTGGATGACTGAACCACCCAAGAGCTTTTCTTTCTCATCTTTGCTTGTTTATGTTTCAGTATGAAGTTCTGTCGGTTTCAAATAAATGGAGATGTTAAACTTTGCCACAGAGAATAAAATATCGTTCTTGTTATTTTTTTGCAGTGCGAATTGAAAAGAAATTTCCAGCATCAACCAATGTTTCACTGGAGAATTACAATGCTCTAACTGCAATACCAGAACTTCATTATCACCTACTGTACCATAAGAAAGTGAATTCACCATATGCTACTGTCAGTTCAACACGGGCATCAGACATTTATTTTGCCCTTATCAGGTTCATCGGTGTTATTCAAAGTTAATGTGAACCCCCCCTCCCAGTGCTGCAAAATGGCAAGAATTAATTAACAGCCATTCTCGTTACTCAAGCGTAAGCTCCTAAAGACATACCAATAATCTGAAAGGTGTTCCTTTTTAGACAGCTGGGTAACTGCTAACATTAACTATATAGTGTATACAGCACGTAAAAGGGTTCACAAAAACAATTCCATCTCCTGTAGCAGCGTGATTGGAATGGTTAATTGATATCTGTACCCATGATGCGTTGTGACCAGTTGGTCTTAACACACCCTAACCTGGAAGGGTTGGTCTTCTTAGATAGATAAGTAGTCAGTTGCCACGGCGTAGCTAATAAAATCTCAACATGTTTTACTGTACTTGCAGAAAATGAAGAAGAACATCCCAGGTATAAGGGTCTACTATAGCCTCAGGACTAAGGAGACGAGGCAATGTGACTGATATTTCAATGTTCCTGCTGCTTGTGGCTGTGGAGGCTGCTGTTGTGTGTGTCTCACATTGTGCGTCTTCTTCCACACTAATTAGCACTGTGAAATGCAAGTCAAACAACTAGGGAATCAGTTGGATTATCATCCAGAAGTAAAACCAGTCAACATCTTAACAAAGCAATTACTGCAAAGAGGCTTGCTCTGGTTATTTGTTGCAATGCACGTGCAGCTCCTGAAAAAAATTCAGGCGAGAGAAGTGGACTTGCTATTTCAACGTACTTTAGGTGGCTATTTTTTCATCCTATAGCTGTGAAACCTTTCCCTCTGACCTCTTACAGTAATTCATTAAGGTTAATTCTCAAACAGGGTTCACATTATAAAAAGACAGTCCTATTCCTGAATGTGAATCTCACTGAAAAGAGTTGTGGCACACAATCATTTGCATAAAATAACATTTTTCAGTTTTGCTTATATGTGCATCTGTATGTGCTGTGAGAGGTGCTAAGGTTTTAGTAAGTACTATTGGCTCTTCAACAGATGTGTGTTCAATCTGTAAATGTATTCGTAGTGTACATGCATTACACAGAACACAGAATTGCTTGCTTCTCCCAATATTAGAACTCTACTATCTAACCAGATCTTTGCTACAGAAGAGGGTAGCGAACTCAGTCAAGACGGAGAAATTAGCTGCTACATCAGTGTGGAGAAGTAGTGGACGCCCTTGTAATTTTGGTTCCAAAAGATTATTATAAAACGAGATAATTCTTTAATACAACATTTCATTCCCTGACCAAGTGGTTAGAGACTGGTGCCAGGGAACACAGTACTTAAAAAAGCTTTTATATATCACATGGTTCAAATGTAATCATTCACTGCATAGCTGAATGTCTGTAGTGCATACAGTATAATGTGCTTAATGTTCAATTCCTTATGTTTATGAGCTCTGTAATAAACATGGGACGTGTCTTTTAGTTTTACCTGCAAAATTAAGCATGTTTTAAACTGCTACCATAGCATTCAGTAGAGCAGAAACTGCAGCAGTGGTTTTAATAATATTGAAAATAAACACTAATAAAGCTAGTCTGTTCCTTACATGAATAACGAATACCTTCGATAAAGACTTGAGAGAATCTTGTCACACGGTGTCCTTGCAGAGATGCCAGAGGTGATGGACTAGCAGCAATAAGCTTCAGCTGAGAACTTTCCTTTATTTATCTTATTTCACTAGGTCTGTCAGTGGAGAACACATTCTCATTTCCAGTGATGAACTGGCAACCCATTTATACAAGTCAGCATTTTTCCTGGAGCCGTCTAAGGGAAGAGCTTTGCTCAAGGATATAGGAGCAGTGTTCCCACAATCTTCCTACAGTATCTACAACTTCGTGCTGCTGCCTCTTTAACACTCTTACTAACCCCCACCACTGTCGACGAGCACTTTCAGTTGTCAAATGCAAACTTTCATCAAAAGATCTATGGATTGCACGTTTTTAATACAACAGCAGTGGCTTACAAATGCTGCATACATATACAGTATATCATCTAACAAGCCTTCATATACATAACACCCCAATTTAAACAGGAAATCAGAGGCACTACATATTACACTACTGTTTGATTAAGCATTTCTAAGGCTCATGTGATAAAAACTGAAGCACTTGTTGGCATTGGTAACACTTTTATTTTGTTTTGCCAGGTGACGGTGCAATCGGTATGTGTTAAGGGTTGTGTAACGACATGTGATTGCATTGGGATTACAGAGTAAGTTGGCACAAGGACAGGAGGATCAGGGGGCATTGTGAGTACAAATGCACAACCGAGTTTTGAAATGAGATGGGGGTGAGATAGAGGTGGTGATGCAGTCAATGGTGTAAGAGAGAGCCTCACTAGAACAATGGTTTGCAATTCTCTACTATGCCCTTTCCCTTAACCTCATAGTGCTGGAATCCCAGCTATCACTTAGAAAGTCCCTGAAAAACTTTGTACTCCTCTGTGCAAGAAGATTTCAGAAATCTAGAAATACCACACTTTCTGTACTTATATAAAACAGCTAATTATTAGCTATGATAAGCAAAATGAACCTTTTCCACACCCACACATAAACCCTAGGGCATTTTTCTTAAATTTATCAGTGAAAGAAAGAGGTCAACTAAGAGTTTTCTTTGCTTTCGCAGTGCAAAGTTCAAGGTATAAGTAATGCATGCTGACATCAGTTCCTTCTCTTTGCATTTGGTTATATCGTATAAAAATGATTTTTCTTCCTTTTGTATTTCTCAGTGGAGACTGCAGAATGGCTCTTACGAGTCAATGAAGGCCTGCTGGCTCCCTGTGAGCCAGCCTGCCTGGGAAGAAGTGGGGAGGAGCTCCTGTCTGTGGGCGGTACTACTCACCGACTTGTCTGAGTAGAGGGTGGACTCAGAGGGCGCCATGTCGTAATAAGGAGGCTGGAGAGGAAGCTTCTGCATTTCCTCCTCAGGTTTGTCCAGATGAACGACCTATGGAGACACCAGAGCCCGCGATTGGTGAAGGGGCGCTTTAGAGCTTGGCACTGAGACAACGAGATTCCCAGCCTCTCACTCTCTCCCCCGGGCCCACTGCCCAGAGACGGTACGAGAGTCTGCTGGCCCTCCCCCGACAGGCCAGGCTCTTCCGCTGCAGAGATCCTTGGAGAGGTGGGCTTGCTTTCTGAGGGGAACTTGCAACACTGCAATAAGGACTCAGACTTGATTAGTTTCAGGTAGATTATGCAGGGAAACTAATTTTCCGAAGAGAGACCTCACAGGAGTCCCTTGTGCACTGATTCACTGCTGAAATGCTTCAGATCATCAGATTAGAAATGATTTGCAAGGTAATTGCCACCTAAAGTAGTGCAGTGCTAGGTGACAAAAACAGTGAGAAAAAGAGTGAGAAAAATAAGCATTTTTATGTTTATTTTTTGAGAAGCATGGCATGCAAAATATAAAGCATCCAGAATGTACTGTATCTTTGTCATCTAAATGGTAAAAGGTGCATTGTGCACCTTTTACTCCATCGGGTAAGCCAGTTGAGAATGAACTTGCTTTTTCAATGTTGACCTGGAGACCCATTTATAGAGCAGGGCATTTACTAGAGCCATCTGAGTAAAGCACCTTGCTCAAGGGTGCAGGCCGCATCAACACCCTGGATATGAACCCACAACCCTCCAGTTGAGAGCCTTAGCCATCACTCCCTATCTCCGCTTATCTGCGTGATTGATTGTAGAAAACTTTACTCTCACCTTCAGTGGAGTGGATTAGCAGGGACAATTTATAATAATTCCTGTGGACTCCATGCAATAATCAAGTAGTGTTAGCATGACTGCACTGAACTGCTACGACAGCCATGGAGTGGACATGAATAGAAGGAAGTCGTACAGTACATTGATCATTGCTCTGGAAAAAGCCTCCTGTTTTTTGCCTCATGATGTATTGTGATAAGGTCTTGCATGCGATGCATCCCAAATATCTTGGGTGGTAAAGGCGCTCACCTTAGTCTGAGCACTGTGAACACAGGTCTGAGCCTGCTGGGCCATGTTGCTGGCCAGCGGTGACCAGGATTCCTGGAGTGGGCGCACACAAGGGCAGGCTGGGATTAGTCGGCCCCCTGCAGCCTCCGCCTTTATAGTAAGGCAGTGCTGTTGGCAGTGGCAAGGCAGTGCACCTCTCCTCCGACCAGCACCGAACCTCCAGGACAGCTGTGTGCTGCCTGAGGCATGTAAAAAGACTGGGAGGGTGGAACGTAGGTGGAGTGGAAGAGCCCGCACTTTCTCACTCTCCCCCGTGTGCGGTCCCGGGGTTCATAGCTGTGAGCCGAGATTTGAAAATCACACAACTGGCTGGGCAAACTCAAATAATTGGTAATTGTCCATTTTTTCAAAAGTCTATCATGCTTCCACAAAGCATATCGATTGTCAACTGCAGCTGTCAACTGCTACAGAAATGTGTAAAGAGCTTTGTAGTATTGATGTGAAGAGCACCGTACCAGATAAAATTATTGACCGATTGCTTGAAATCCAGTTGTGAATTGTGGTCAAGTGGAGAACAGCTTACTATTTTTTCATATTGTTCTTTATTCTATGATTTTTAGGCATGTTTTTACCCATGGGCCATCTCATCTGATCCACAGGAGCTCGCCAGTCAAAGTCTGCTCCTCCCACAAGGCCTTCAATTTCATTCTCTTGTGCTACCTGGCCCAGCCAAAATCAATGAATGAATGCTATTTGTGTTAGGGATCTTACTGAAGGCTGTGCAGGGCATTGCTGATAACACGCAGGATGCATGCAGCAAATTGATGCCTTGAGACACTTTAAAGTGCCGCTGCTATAAAGCAGAAGCTTTTCATTTTACGGATTAATTCCAGGAAATATGATGAAACCAGAGAAGATTTTTTTTAAGTGAGTAAAAAAAGGCTATTTCACCCTTGAATGCAGGGCAGCAGAGTTTGGCTGGAGGAATGTTTAAATGGCTAGATGTGACTCAATTGAAACTTTTAAATGTGGGCTAATCCATCAGTGTGGCGAATAGAGATTTTTAAAAAAAAAATATGAATCCATGACAGGTCATATCTTATTTCAAAGGGATAACTTTTCATACTATAGAGAATTCTTTTTTCCAGAAATGCCTTTAGATCCCATAAAAACATCTGTTCAATTGACAACGGTCTACAGGGCACATTTTTAAAGAGACAGGGCAAGTCTCCTGGAACTTTTCTCATTTTGTTTTTATTTTAAATGAACTGTCCTACTGTATATGCAGGGGCCAAAAGTTACCATCAGTCTGCAATCTTTTTTAACTGTTTACAATTCCACAGGCTACAGATCTGAGGACCAAGAGTCATTAATACTCCAACTCCACACATTTCATAGGCCATGAAATTAGCTTCACAGAAGGCTCCCTAAAGGCTGCCAACAAGCCTGACTTGTCCTTTCTGTTCATTGCATATACCTCACATTAATGCATGGTTTGTAAACTTTAAAGGGACTTTTCGTTAGATGAGCTGTCAAGCATCCTTAAGGACTGTTTTTCTTTTTTTATTCTCCATGATCTGTCGCTGTTGTGCATTCATCATAGACCCTTGATGGTTTCTCGAGCCACTTGTCTGAACATGGTTTTGTCCAGCAGCTGTTGATCTTTGTTCAGTAAGTCCCTAGGAGAGCTCTTTCCACATGCTTGTACAACGTACTCAGACAAGGCTCACAGTGCGTTAAGACAGAACCAGGAGGTGGGAATGAAAAGAAAGTAAAACAATGGCACAGTCTGATGGAAATGAGATGAGAACATGCAAACTTACCATATTTTCGCCTCCGACAAGAAGACATTCCTTTTGTTTGGCCTACATCGAGGGCCCATGTGAAATTACCCCTTGCTGGGGAGGTAGGGTGTGTGCTGTAATTCCACATGAGTTTCAATGTGTCTGACTGACTACCACAAAATAACCAACACTTTTTAACATGCTGCAGTTACAGAAAACACAACTCTTGGGGCTCTGGAAGTAAGAAAAGATTCAAAGTTTGAATGACTAGAAAGGGAATCATCTGGCTCCAGACAATCCTTTGTGGTTTTAGGCCACAAGTGTAGACATCTAGGCAGAGGTAATCAGTTGGGTCACTTGACAAGCAGGTACAGTACAGAGGAAAAAGGGGGGAAAGGGAGGAGATGGAAAAAGGTTCCACGTTTTCCAGAATTTCAAATCACTGCCATTCCAGCACTTTTCCTCGCTGCTGCATTCCAAAGCAGTCCAAACCAGATCCATGGCAAGATGCTCCAATATCCTGTACACAGGCACTCCATTCTCCTAAATCAGACTAAGCAGTAAAGCCCCACCACGCACATCTCAGACTTAACTGCCTGCCTCTCTCTTTCTCCCCAGCCTAATCAGCAACATAATGCTTCACTTTACATCCCTTCGCAGCAATAATTTTCACTTTAACCAGCCATTCATCCTCAGCTTTCGAGCAATGCCTTACAGCTTGGGAAACAATCAATCACTTTCTTTTTCCTCCTCACAGGCTGAAAAACAGTACAGTCAAATAGAAGCAAATAAGCATGCACCTTTCTAAAATAAACACAAGTGGCTCATTTTCTTAGGCCACAGAGACTGGCATTCGTATTCTGGCACAAACAGAGTCAAAATCTGAGAGGCAAAAGCATTCTTATTCAGGATAAACAGGGTTTGGTATTTACTGTCCCTGCATGCCATTTCTACACGAAGAGTCAACCTCATTGTTCAAACAAGGCACTGGGGAACTATCAAAAATACTCTTATGAACGTATGGCCTAAAAGGTTTTGGGATGCACTCTAATGAATCTTTTTAGGGACCCCACTTACCTCAAGGACAATACATACTGTAACACATGACTTACTTTATAGTTGTTTTACGCAGTCAAATTAAAACAGTAACCTGTTTCCAGTCAAATGGCATACTGTTTATACCAGTTACAGCCAACATCCTAACTGGCAACAAGTAAGTTATCTGGGTGACAAGCAAATTAAAATACTGAATACAGAAATTCCACATCCAGTTCCACTGTAGTACAGCATTCCAATTCATCTCCATAATTTAAACGCATGCAGCACATTCTGTGAATTTTTTAGTATTAGTAGTATTTTTTTAGCATATTCCCTCAGCCCAGGTCCAACAAAGATAGGACTAATAATAACAGTGAAAGTTTTTTTAGATTATCCATGCTCCTAACATGCACACATAGGGTTTTATTAGTATAGTTCCATGTCAAGGCAAATACAAACATTCCACAGCCAACATGGTACTGATCTTGCAAACTTTGGTAAAACCACACCTCAGATGCGACAAAGAATGGCTTATCCATATTTATATTGTTACAACTGGAGATGCAATGTAATGATTTTCATGCAGGACTGAGTAACCAGCAGGCAAGCTTGTAGTTCATCAAACACGTCAGGTGACGGTTTTGTTTTACTGCTCCATCTGAGAAAGCCAGTGAAACTCTTCACATCAACAAAAGCATGCACACATGAACAATGACACTGCATTAAAGAGCAAGCATTCCCCATCATCACCAACACTGTTAACTCCCCCATTATAGTAGATGGGACTGAAATGATGATCAAAATCTGATCTCAGTAGCTGCTTTTACATCAGGATAACTTTTCCTACATATAAATACACCAACCAACACATTTTTACAAGTAAAGCACGCTGTAGTGGTGCCTGTTGTGACTTGGCATAAATTGCACAGTTTTCTTGGCTGAATCCTTTGGGTTTTTAGGTCTGCGCTCTCCCTAGGTCAGGGGTTAACAACCTTACAATGAAAATGATTTTTGTGATACAGTATTTTCATCAAAGACCAAAGCATTGTGGGAACTGTAGTAGATATGTGAACATCATATTAAAATAAACAAAACATTTGGTGAATATACTGTAATGATGTTTTCAGAATGATGACAAAATGAATAATATATCAGTAAACAAGATTTGAGATTTTCTACTTACCGATGCTGTTAATGCGGCGTTATTTCAAGAGTTCTGCAGTGTTTCGGTAAATATTTTGTGGATTTCACGTTCAGGCAAAACTCATTATTGTTTAGTGAATTCCCAGTTTGCTTTTCATGATGTTCACGTTTGGAAACACTTGTTCACAAAAGTATGTTGATCTAAAGATTGACAAAGGCCCATAAATTACCTAAATTCTGACTGTCAGTGCCAGTGAAACAATTCCCTTACTTTCAAACACTCATTCATTTCAGACCATTTGTCTTGTATTACCAGGGTGTATTTCTAAATTTCCAGATTCTCCCAGCTATACTGTATGCCCGGTCCTCTTGAGTTCTGGAATTAAAATAAGCAAATTCAAGCTCAAACTGTACTCAAACAACTCCAGTTAATGTTGAAAAATGTGTGAAAAGGTGGTCAGGTACTAGGTACATTTTAACAAAAATGACAAAATTATCTTTTATTCCTGTCAATTTAAAAATTGTTCATTAAATGCAACCTGAATCTTGAGCATTGCTTCTGCAAGGACCACAGTCATTGGTATGTTTACTTGACTCCAGTATTAGGAGATGTACAGTACCAATGCATTCTATGTAATGGGAATGCAATGTTTCCCTACCAAATCAATTCCTTATTCAAAGATCTAAAAGACAAGGACCAATGGTTCCTTTTCTGTATAGTTTATATGAGGTGTTTTAATGAGAAGCAACATTTACAGTACAAGGAAATACAATTTCTGTATCTATACAGTAGATGATCCATACGTTATGCATATTCAGAGCACTTCTCTCGCAGAAAAGCTTTAACTTTCTTGAGATGAGCCACAACACCCAGTCTGTTGATATGTATGAGATCATATTGTTGGTTAAAGATGTTTTACAGATGCTCAGACTAATGCCCTTTGCCATTATTTTATCGTTGATATGTACAAAACAAACCATCACTTCACAACCCTGTAGCCTAAAATGTTATGATACTGTGCTTCACACTTTTTTGAAACACAGAAACGAAACCATAGTGTGCACCCTTCACTTTGAGCTCAGACTCCTTTAGTTGAAATCGGGATGTCCCTGTCCGTGTCATTTCCTTATAAGTAAGCATTCTGAGACAGCAAAAGGAATATATGCTCCCCTAGTTTTTACTCTGAGTGGAAAAAGCTCACTGGAAAAAATGTTCGGAAGGGCATCCTAAGGGAACTCATCCATGCTGCATGATCCATTGCAAGAGCAAAAAATACCACTAAGCTTCTAAACGGGTTCATCTGTGGCCACCTTCACAGTTCTGGCTCTTACATTCTTTGCAGTTAATGGCATACACAGTGTAATTTCATTTTTTTAAATTCCGTATAGATGCTTCAGTTTTTTTGGTATAAAACACTCTTGGCCTGTATCCATAATCTCTTGAGGTACCGTAAACTGGCAGTTGTTGTATGATTTAGATGTTTTTCCCCTTCCAGCACACTCGCACTAAGCTTGGCTCTGCTTTGTACCCCAGCTCCTCCACGGCTCTTTCACATGCCCCCAGCTGCATTGGTTTTGGCAAATGAGGTATTTTCTTGATGTCTTTCAGTGTTAAGTTTCTTGTTTTTGGCAAGTTTCTCATTAGACATAACGGGAATCTGGCTGAGTGCATTATAAAAAATATAGGACTCCACTCATTTTTGGAATTCTCAAGATTAATCTTTGATTTCCCTATTTTATGACTTTGTCTCCAAGCTTTTTTATTTCACCTCAATTTCGATCAGCTGGAAATGTAACCTTTTACACCTTTTCCGGTACGTACAACTGCTCTTTAAATACATGCTTCCTTTATGCAACCAAGTTCCAAAGACTTTGTTGCCACTCTGCTGTCACGATTGTCATGTGTTGGTAGTCAAGGCTTATGAATAGGAAAATGAAAAGGAAGCAGATGCTCTGAGAGTGCAGCACGGCTCCAGAATACTTGAGCTCCACTGAAAAACTCTCACCAAGACAGCCAACAACAGAAACCTCACCAAGATATATTCTGCAGGGCTGGTCATGTTTCACAATCACAAGCAATGAGGAGAAAATGCACAAGAGTTTCTTCTATAGCTTGGAAAACATCTTTTGTAATGAAAGATGATGTGCAGGCCAGCAAGCACACAGATGCATGCAAAATCTCACAATACAGTACCAAAGACCCAGGCTTAATGGAACTGAAAAGGAAGTCCTTTCATGAACTTAAACAGTTCTGAGACTCTCCTTCCCAAATGGTAAATATTCAGGAAGCAGAAAGAAACCAAGACACCAGACGTCTCCGAAATGTAGGCCCCCTGCACATGGAATGAGTGGAGCAGCCCTAACCTGGATATCATCTGCTGTCAGGTGGCTCTTCATCTCACTCGTCTTCTTCTTGGGTGGAGGAGGGGCAGGTTTGTGGGCAGGAGGCAAGTCCGTCCTGTGAAGAGGAAAAGGCAAAGCAATCACAGAGCCGTCGACTGCCCTCATGAGTCGTGTATGACAACAGCGTTACCACTTTCTAGCCTGACGTAATCAGATCTCAAAGGCAGGCAAACCTGGTCATTCCTGGGATGAAAGACCTCTAGGGAAATCTAAGGAAATCCAGGTGGCTGCTGTAAGTGTTCATGGATCAACATGTCGTGCTTTTCCCTCTGGATACCACTGCTCTGGTATGGTGACCAGAGACACTGTGCCAAAGGAGATGCCATACTCCGAGTGTCAAACTCATGTCCTGACTTCCTGGCTGTGCTGCACTCCAGGCTTGCACAATCCTCCCTAAAGTTCCCCCGGAATTCAACTCATGAAGCAATTGTTTGCATTTCTCTACCCAGACAGTTATGTAATGGGACTGTTGGCTGCTATGTGTCACCCAGTTGCATGGCGCCGTCTACATATTGATGATGTAGGTCTCCTTCCTCTTGTATATAAAGTGGTTTGGCATCCTTTGGGAAGAAATGCCGAAGCCTATGCAAGCAAGCAACAGGCGCAAGGTGGGATACACCCTTGATGCGACACTAGTTAGCATCTGCCCTTTACCCTGAATTGGAAGAAGCAGTTAGAAAATGGATGGATGGATATTCTACCCCAGTTGATCCAAGTACTCAAAAATAGTTTTTCTTTCATATAGGCCTAGTGCAGTATAGTTTGGCTGACATATACTGTATCCAAGTGCCTTGCAAACCCTTGATAAATCACAACTCCATCACCATGGAAACTTAAATTAATTATTAGATGACTGTCTAACTTCCTGACGAGATGTGGAAATCAGCAAGAGAGGGGTGTTTCTGTAAGATCAGAGTGAGTGTCTGAAGGCCAGCCTTGCCCCTTGTTCAGAGCAAGAAGGTGAGGCCTGCAGATTGATATTCAACCCCACACATTTGAATTATTTGCTTGACATTTACGACTCTGCTGAGTCCTGACTGCTGTGGTACTGACTGTGCCAGCAATCAACACAAAGCAAGTGCATTTTTTGTAAGTGTGTCTCCTTGGGCCTTCTTCTCTTTCCACCCATCTGTCTTTCTGTCACGAGTATGTCCACTTTTTGATATGCTTGTTCAAAGACACCTAAGGGTTGGGTACAAAGGATGCTTGTTCAGACACCTAAGTACAAGAAGAGTAAAACAAGACTGTTTATACTATTTATATTCACTATTTATATCCCTTTTCCTCTTTTTGCTTCAATGTTTATTTGGAAATTTTTTCCAGATTTCTTAGCTTAGTTTTAAATAAAGTAAAGCCATCAACTGGATAACTAAATAGTGACAAGATGTATGCCGCAGACACAAAAAATAACCAGATTAACAGGAAAGAAACATACACAGAAACTAATCATAATGCAATTCTGCAGACAAGCAGGCAGGTAGGAAGAGACAGACTATGCACAGTATGATGAACAACAAGTCACGTTATGTTAATGTAGTTGAACAGCTGCAGGTAAGACATTCATCTATGGATGAGAAGTGATGGCCTCCCTCCCATAGACAAATATTTAGTCCACTGCACCATTACATACGCACATACTCAATTTCACTAGAAACATTATCAGTGTCACATTTCCTTCCTTCTTAACTGCATTTCTTCATTCCTCTATTGATCACGGCAAACTATATAGTCCTGCCATATCAAACTAAGCTCCCCTAAAACCCTCAGGTGAAATCCATCATTTTTGCTATAACTGTGAAATGTGTTTCTTTTTAGATATTTACTGTCCCTTGCAAAGCATCCAGGCTCTTGTGCAGTTTTCCCACTTTGTTGGTTTAAAACGTGCAGCCATGACTTTCCACTCACTCAATGCCAAATAAAGCAGTAAATAATTAATATGGAAGATAGAAAAGAAATGATCACATGAGCAGTTCAATCTTTTGCTCTGGCAAACTTAAATTAATTTACATCCACAAAATGTCTTTATCAAGCCAAAAAAATTATTAAATGGCCTATGTGTGCAATATTAATGGTTCAGAATACATGTCTTATTAAGGTCCCTCAGTCAGCTAGTGAAGTTGAAGCAAAAATTCAACACTTAAGACCAAGGAGCTTTCAAAACAGGAGAAGGGTATAAAAACATTTCAAAGGCCATTAATACACATAGTTTTCATCATGGTGAAGGAAATCAGTGTTAAGCATGGAGACACTGCCCGGAAATATGTCCAAACTGTGCAGCAGGGAAGAAGGAAACTGGTTAGGAATTCCACTGTGAGACTGATGGCAACTTTAATTCCAGTTACAGGAACTGAAAAAAACGGATCTGAGACAGTCCTGTAACACCATGGGATTTGCAACACAACATGTGATTCTGCAAACATAGCAAAAAGCTTGGTCAGACAAGAGAAATTTGGATTTTTTTATTGCAAAAATGGAATTTAAAGCAAAGTGTTACATGTCATGCAAACCCAACATAGTGCATCACTCATCCCTACTGACAAGCATGGAGGGACTGGGAAACTTGTCAAGACTGCTGGGAATGTAGACAGAGCAAAGTACTGGCAAGTCTTAGAGGAATCTGCTTCGAATTCACCTTTCATCAGGATAATGACCCAAAGAAAAAAGCTACAGTGGAGTGGATTAAGAATACAAATGTGATTGTCCTTGAGTGGCCCATTCAAAAGAGCATAGCAATGTCCACTTATCCCATCTTGTTCATTCAGTACATATAAAACAAGCAAAGGTTATTTCACCTTGGAATTAATCTCTGTTTGTTCCTTAGCAGCATGATGATGCAGCCCCATGCTCTAACCTAGATATATTCCATAAATCAACTCAACACAAGAGGAATGAGAACATAAAAATATTTTTTAATGATTTCTTCTTCTTTTTATTCTGCATTCAAAGGAAAAAAGGCACTGAGGTACGTTTTTTGTGTGTTGCATTCATATACTGGTGAAAATGTAAGGAACCCTTACAGGAGTAAACAGATTCTCACAGAGGCAGGCAGTACATGCTGTAACTAAACTAAGGGGGATGAAGCAGATTTCCATTGCTTTCACTGACCAGGAATTTCCCCAGATCCCAGCAATATGACTATATGACCAATATGAGATTTATTCTTATGTGTATATTGTGTGTGTATTATGTGTGAATATGTGTTTATTCTTATGCTTGACCCTCATCGCTGTGGCCTTCTTGAATTCCCTTTAGCATTAGGAGCACTTTGCACTGCTACAATTCTCTTTGGCTGGGCTTTACGGATTTATTTGCATGCAATATCTTTGGCACCTTTTGCAATCGTGTCTGTTTTCAAAAATCATGCGCGGCACACCAGGTGAGGTCCCTTTTTAAGCCAATGTTAAAAGGTTAATCCTCCACAACATTTCTTTCTCCCTTTCACTTGAATCGCTTTTCCTTTCTACATGCTCTGGGCAGAGGAAGAGGAAGAGCGAGCCAGAGCGGCTGTACTGTGATCATGACAAGAATGATCATGGCCCCTCTAAACCCGCTCCACTCCAGCCCTGGACCTTGGCCCCTGCTTTGACTCTAGTATGATTCGCCTCTCTAAAGTCATTACATGCAGAATCTCATCAGATGTTCATATTATCATAATACTTTGTAGGATGTCAAAAAGGCATTTTATTGGCAGGTCTTATTTGTCAAAAGTGTAATTTTATTAAGTGCTCTTCATGCAGAGCACCTAACACAATTGAAGACAAAGCACAGTCCTGTTGCATTTACAGATTTAAAACAGTTAGTCTACAGTTAGGTCTAGGGGTGGCCAGTGTTCAGTGGAAGGGATCTTCATTCAAAGGGTACTGCACAGAAGCTGAAGGGTACGATCCTGGTTGATATTATCACATTTATTTAATTTCAAATGAACGAGGTGAAAAGCGAAACACTATGAGGTCTGGGAACACAGGGGTCCCTGGAGCTGCGTCCTAAATGTTGTTTCCAACAGTCTTGAGATGACTGAAGGTGGCAGCTAACGCAAAAGACTAACAATTGCTAATATGTTTAACAATGTTGACTGAAAGGGGCTCTCTGGGTCACATTGAAGAGAAGTGTTTGCCGTAGGAATGAGGGCAGATTTGATGAAGTGATGAAGAAGAACGGAAAAGCAGAGCTATTAAACAAGCCTTCGTTACAGTGCTGTGTAAAAATGATGTACATGATCAGAACCCAGAGGACGTAGAAACTTAAGAGATTGAAATGAAAGGGAGAAAGGATAGTATGAAGAATAAGTAAAAAAAAACAGTACACCAAGGCCTGGTTCTTATCTGTTTCTGCATACAGCCGTGTAATTGTTGAATTTATCATTCGGGCTTCATTGACAAAGCCCTCAACCTACAGTACCAAGTGTAACCATGTGAGGTTATTTATGTAATAATAAAGATTTAAAAATTCTCAAAAAAGGAAAAGAATGTTGCATTAATTAAAAAACATATATTTGAGAGAAAAGCATTTATCTCTGTTTGGAGCAGCAGAAGCCATAGATAATAAGACAGGAATAACGTGAAGTGTGCAGGAAATGTGAGGAATGCTGTATTTCACCAGTTAAGCCCACGGAGAAGAAAGTTTTACTGACAATGCCCACCAATTAACACAAGTCATTGCCGCAGTGCTTTGGCCTTGGGTTCAGGTCCTTGCGTGACGTGCTATCTGCTTGGGCTTTGCTTGTTCTCCTCGGGTTTGGGGTTTCCTCCAGGTGCTCTGGTTTCCTTTCATGGTCCAAAGACAAACTGGTGGGTTTACTGGCTTCTGGGAAAAATGGCCCTGGTGTAAATGTGCATGTGTTTGTGTCTGTGTGCACCCTGCGATGGACTGGCGTCCCATCCACAGTGTATCCTGCCTTGTACTTGCTGCTAGCCGGCTTAGGCTCCGGCTCCCCTGTGATCCTGCATTGGATAAAAGTTGGAAAATGGATGGATGGATTTATACTATTATGCTGAGAACATAAGAATGAGCAAAATGTGCGAAAATAACATAATAACACTATAGTTACAGTGCCTTGCAAAATTATTCAGATGCTTGCACAGTGTTCACATTGTGTTGCTTTTTAACGTGGAGTAATGCCACATTGAAGTCACATGTTGAATTAATTTTGTTACGTACACAACCTTCACACACTAACTACTTCACACATGCAGAACATAAAAAAACAACAAAAAAGAAGTAAACATAATATTAATATGAAAGTAATTAATTCTTAAGTATTCAAAACCTTTCCTGCTGAAGAACAACTAATTAAGATGCACACAATTACCTTATCAGGACACACAATAACTTCAGTGGCCTCTACCTGTGTGGAATAATAGTGGTGCACATGATTGCCAAATAAAAATACTTGTCTCTGTAAGATTCCTTTGTCAGGTAGTAAATTTCAAGCAAAGACTCAACCATGAAGACTAACGAGCTTTCAAAGCAAGTCAGGGATAAAGTCACTGAAAAGCTCAGATCAGGAGTAGGGTATAAAAATATCAAAGCTGTTGAATATCCCTGTGAGCACAGTATACTCAGCTATTACGAAATGGAGGGTACCACTTAGACACTTCCTTGATTAGGCCATCCCTCCAAACAGAGCTGCTGGACAAGGAGGATAAAGTGTAAAAAAAGGATGAAACTGTGCAAGCTGCCAACAACAACTTTCATAGAGCTTCAGAGTTTAAGGGCTGAGATGTGCATCAGTCAACAATATCCAGAACACTTCAAGAAGGAGGCCATTACTGAAAATAAGCTATTTCAAAGCCCATATTGAGATCGTAGCAAAGCACGTAAGTGACCTTGCAAAGACCTGTCAAAACATGTTGTGAACAGATGAGACCTAATTGGAGTTTTTTTGTCTAAATGTGAAGTCTTATGTTTGGTGCAGACCGAACACAGCACATCTTCCAGTTAGCACTAACCCTAATTTGAAGCTCTGTGGTGGCAGCATCATGCTCTGGAGATACTGCTGCTCAGCAAGGACTGGAAAGCTTATTAGGATTTAAGGAAGGTACAATCAAATACCAGAGGAGATCCTAAATTGGGGTGAATATTCACCTCTCAGAAAGACAATAATCCAAAGCACAAGGCCAAAGCAGCATAGGAGTTACTTTAGAGTAAGACAGTGAATGTCCTTAAATAGTCCAGTCAACATCCTGACTTAAACCCCATTGAAACTCTGAGGAAATATTTGAGTCCATAAGTGATGATCAAACAGAGACCTACCTCAAAATATCTGCAGCTGCAACTGCTGCCTAAGACTTCACAAAGTACTGCATTCTTTATTCTGAATAATTACTGTACATAATCAACATATTTCATTTTTTTTCTCTTTAGTTTTTGTTGGTATTTACTGTAACTTATCTTCTTTTTAAAAGTCTTCAGTATGAGCATTCAGTTTTTAAACAAGATATTTCCTATACCAAATGTTTTATGCATCATTTTGTAATTTCACAAAATAGGGACATGACAGGAAAGGTCTGAATCCATATGCAAGTCACTGTATCAATTATTAGATAAAATATGAAAACGGTTATCTAGGCATGCATATTGTATTTTCATGCAAACAAATGATCAAGAGCAGCAATCATCAGACAACTCGTCTGTCCTACTTATGTACTGTAGCAATATATTTTAATAGTTCAGGCATATATATCATTGTGAAAAATAAGGAGTTTGGAAATTGCTCCTTATTCTATTTCATCTCGATCTACTGCCTAACCATAGACAAGCCCTAATCTAATGAAATAAAATCAAACGTTCTGCACTTGGATGTGTTAATTTCATCCGACAATGCCGATTTGCTTCCTTTTATTTTTGCAGCGCCAGATTTCAATAGAAAAAGAAAAAGTTAATTAAATTTAGCCCGGAGGTGTAATTTGTTTCGTCTCCATGTGGTCTGTGTTCAGATCAGTGGAAAAAAAAAAAACCTCTATACCCACAAGGGAATGCCAAATAACTTAAACAACAACGACAAGAGAAAAAAGAAGAGCTTAAGGATTGCAATGTCTCTTGTGTTCACCTCCATCTTATCTACCAATACAATTAGCTGAGCCACCGATCCAGTCTCAGGGCGTGTTCAATGCCCCGCGCACTCACACCCATGCACCATGACAATGACAAGTGCGGCGCCGCCGATCGATGCTTCTCTTCAGCCGCCGGCTATAACCAGACTGGATCAAGGCCACAGGGACAGAAGGGGATGGGCGATTGCAATGAGTGAAGGTGAATGGAAAAGCCAGGGCCCCCATTGAGAGGCAGTGAATACACCTCGTGTACACTGTGATAAGGCTACACAGGGCTCTGACAAGGCTTCGCCCTGGTCCGTGTGGGACTGCAGACGACAAAAGACTTTTTGGGTGAGATTAAGACGGAGAGAGTTCAGGGGAGTAAAAAAAATAATAATAATAACAACACGCCTAATCCGGGAACGGAGAAGAGCTGAGTTGAGAAACCAGGTAAAAAAAAAAAAGACCCTCTGCAGCTTTAGAAAAGAAAGCCTTTGTTCAAGGGGTATCTGATTGAAGTTTCCAAGCTCTGAAAAGGGACAAATGAAGCAAAACGTAACGTGTTATTATACGCTGGGCCTGGATTCTGTGGTTCTTCAGGCCTTTATGGAAGCTCAACAGGGACAGTTTAAGAGCTGGAAGCAGATGACTTCAATTCGTAACAATAGAGGCTGGGCGTTTAAAGCAGCTCAGGAATTCAAGCTATTTGGAGCTGATGATTTCAGATACCTGCGAGGAGGAAATAAGCACTGCGTTGAGCCTGCCTGGAAATGTTCTGGGTTTTTTACAAGAAACGGAAATAAAGCTCCTTTCTCCTCCTACGAAACTGTATGCAATAATATTCTGTCTGTGACGATCTTCAGACTGCTAACATGCTGCATTAATAAAAAGGAAAAAACTAATTGACAGTTATTGTGGGTTTTTTAGTATTAACGCTGAAAGAGGTGATCTAAACACAGTCTGGTCATATAAGTGATGGATATTTTATTACTGATATCCCATTCCAGAGACAAGTCACTTGCTCTGCATGTTAACATCATCTCCTTCTTTCACGGCGTCTTATTTTCTTTCTAAAGTCCTTGTTGGCACAGATTCCTCCCAGTGGAAGAGATCTGAAGAGACGTTTCCTTGGTGTTTCAATTGATTTCTGTTGATCACAATCTTATTGCTAATTAAAATGTAAATTATACTTTTAATTGCAGTATGGGGTTAATAATCAGTCCCTGTCTAATCGTGAGAAGAAAATTAACTGCTGGCGTCTCGTATACCTCTCCATTCTCAAAGGGCAATGGCACCTGTTTCACATACAATCATTCAGTGAAGGTTTTGCTGTTATTGACTAGTAATGGTCATAGAGGCTTTTAATTGTTTTAGACCACAAATTTAAAAACTGGGCAACATGGTGGCACATGGTGAGCATAGCTGCCTCGCAAATCTGGTATTCAGTTCCTGGGGTGTTATCTGCGTGGCGTTTATGTGGGTTTTCTTTGGGTGCTCCAGTTTCTTCCCACAGTCCAAAGACATATGGAGCTTAGTTAGCTCATGGGAAACCTGGCCCTGGTGTGAGAGTGTGAAGGGTTGTGTCTGCGATGGGTCAGTGTCTGGTGCAGGTTGAACACTGCCTTGTGCCCATTGATTGCCAGAATAGGTTCCAGCTCCACTACAACCCCTGAATGAATGGACTGGATGAATTGGATGATGTGGTTAGAAAACGGATGTATTTAAAACCTGAAATAACTGTATAGGAGGTATATAACCGGAGTTGGGGGTGCCACTGTGATTATTAGTCTATAAACCATTCATTTTCAAATATTGGATTTTTCTCAAACTATTTTGAATTTTCTGAAAAATCTGAAACAGTCAGTGTGGTTGGTCTGTGGGTTTATTACTAGGCATAATATGAAAACACCTAGGATGTATAGACATTCAGGGAACGCTTACATGAGTATTTACAGTCGATTAAAGAACTACACAAATAAAAAGTGTTAATGAAATGCCCTGAGGCATTAAAGGAACATATCTGGTTTCTCCTTTCTGTGCATATGCTGATGGTAAAGATTAAAACAAAATACCACATTGAATCCTCAATTTACCACAGTTTTCATGTGTTATTCATCTGACACTTCTGTATGGCATCCCTTTACACCTTTTCAACACATGACAATGAAGAAAACATGAGCACAGTCTCTTGTTTCCTTTATGAAGTGTTTGTACCTCTGCTGCAGGCTTTCTTAGGATTGAATTTTGAGTGTCCTGAAATCACAGCTCTTCTTTCCAAATACTATCGGAACCTGTATAAATAAGTCTGGCTTCGCACCAGCTTTCCCTCAGCAGAAATTCAACACCGCATCTGGCCCTATCAATAACTTTTATTGCACTTTATATCATCAGTTACAATATCTTGCAGAAACAAGCCTGTTTATTTGCTCCAGACAGTTTAAGCATCTTTTTTCTGCCCCCCTCAAGGTAAATGCTCATTGAAAGAAAGTCTCAGAATCTGAGAAAGCAATAAAATACTCACTATTTAGGCTATTGTTATGTGAGCTAAAAACACAGCTGTGAAGGAAAATGACATTTTTCCACCAGTTTAGGAGATAACCTAAGCAAATGTAACAAAATCAAAACATTAAAGTCAGTGGTTGGAGAATGACAGAAGTGAAATTCTTTTAAACAAAAATGAGTGTAGGATTGCTATTTAATTTATGATGGAAAATAAAGAGGGAGAAAAAAAAGTGTCCTTTTTATTTACTGTGGCTGGTCAGTTTTCATTTTGCTTTGCAGCCGTCAGCATCTGAGCTGCTTTCTGAGGAAGCCATTTGACCCAAACCGGATCAGCAGGAGCAATGTGCACATAGTGGCTGCTATAGTCTATGCACCCTGGAAAAGACATTTCCAAAGTTCTTCAAACTTCACTGTGCACTGATTGTCTTCTCCTGATGTGTCATCCTAGACAGGGGACTCTACTGAGTAAATATTATTGATCAAAGAGAAAAGTTCACATGGTCACAAGGGACACCAGTGAGCCTAGTCTGTCCCTGACCAGGGGGCGGCAGGAGTTGTCCCACAATCCTCTTCTCACCACACCTTCAACAATATGATGGATTTGTTGCTGTTGTTGTGCTGGGCAGTTCCTCAAACCTCATAATCCACGTCCCTCAAGCATCACATGATCTGCAGACCTCAAGAGCTTGGAGGAAGAAATGAGGAGTAACACCATTTCTCTCCCAGAGGGAACGCTCAAAGCTGGGATCCACTGCTGTTCAGGTGTGTTGTTCCTCCTGAATCGCTGAGAAGATTAGACTCAGAGATGCAGTCATTCAAAAGGGGATACCCCACCAGACACTTGGGGCACCTCGTTTAGAGCAAACAAGAGAAGTTCAATCAATTTGTCCTAGTTTTGACCACCTGTGCTCACTGATTTACTCAGTAGAAACTGGAATACAGACAGGATTTGAAAGTTTGTTCTGCTTCACCCACAGCTAATTTAGGTCAAGGGACAACTCTGAGATCAGCGAAAGGTTTATCTGATGTCTCTGGTGTCACACTGTCAATTACATTTATTTAAGAATATCTCCATTGCTTCTTGATGTACAATATCATATCAGGTTACTGTTTTAGTTGCTTAATCTATCTAGCTGTTTGGCATTCAGCACAATCTTTAATAATCCCAGTCAGCAGCTGAACAATGAACACATTAGATGAATTCTGGCTGAACACACCATTTGGACAAGCCCAATATGTTATCATTAGAGACCAGCTAACATGTCGATATTTCATCATCCTTTTCAGAGCAATATTATCACTGGGATTAACCATTTACAAAACAGACAAGGTATTGTTGTGGAGTACTGCATATAGCACGGTCCTCATTAAACTGTGCAGCAGAAAAACAAAGCAGAAGCTTAAATAGATACATGAGCATTTACCTGTATGATTAGTCACTAAATCACACAAATGCCTGATGGATATCCAGTAAAACCTAGATCACTACAATGTGAGTTTCTTTCTTTCTTGAGCGGTTGGCCATAAAATGCTTGCATACTTCTGAAAGACAAATGCTACAGAATGTGTTTGTTTTCAATTATTTACGTGGAAGTCTCTCCAAAGCAAGACAAACTCAAATGGAACCAGCAATCATTGCACCAGTTTGTCTTATTTTTGAAAGGGCAACAAAATAAATAATTTGTTCACAACAAATAATTGCAGATCATGGAACACTGTTTATCTTGATCTGGTGTGACTGAGAAAGTTCTCACTCTGTAACTATACTGTCTCTAATGACTGCAACATGATACCAGCATGCTGTATGCTACTAATAATGACCTAAATGAAATGAAATATTTAAAAAAATAACTTTTTATTTTCATTCTTTATGGAGATTCCTTAGAAAACCTTTAAAAATCTCTAGGCCCTTTACAAACCTAAATGTCTCTAGGAGCTTTCTGACCTTTGTTTGAAATGAATGTCCTCTTTTAAGCTTTAGGGAGTTTTAGACCTTTTGTCAAAGACACAGATAAGAAAGTTGGAATTTGAGATGGGGAACCTTTAAGAAATGGGTGGATATAATTCTTAGAACTGGCCCACCCAAATCATGGTCCCTTCACTTCTGTTCATGTCACAGTTTTGCTGCAACCAGTTCCTTACGAATGCAATTCATCATGAGTAGTAAAAATATGGCAATTAAGCAACTGGTTGTATAAACGTTTTACAATGGACCAGACTGAAAGGGCTGCAAGTTGCAAGGACTACAGCATCTAAGCCCTGTCTGAGATCTTTAAGCTACTATCAATCAAACATGCAAGAAGGGTTCAGCAGCCTCCTCTTGTTGGTAACTGTTGTTATGATCTTAAGTCCTTGAAAACAGTTCAATTGAATGCACGATTCATAGTCAATAATCTTTGATTTTCCAATCCGCAAAGCATGGTTTGTTATCTTGATACGCCTGGGACATATCATTACAATGCGCATTACAATAAGGTCACTTCATTTACTCTGGGAGAGGCCACTGGCTTCTAAGCTCTTTAGCATTTCTAATTGAAGAAAAAAATGCTGCACACTGTACAATATAAATTTCGGGTCACATCTGTTAAATCTGTTTTCTATCACAGGAGCCTCCTAGATATATTTTTTTTACCACTAGAGTGCTCAGCTTTGATCCTTTCTGCTTAATGAATATTTTCTACAGATAGACTACCATCAAATAAATCAACAATAAAAATATGCATGCAATAACGGATAGGCAGCAGAGGACAGTACAGCGTATAAAAAGTTCACAAGGACAATCATTGACTAAATGTGCAGTCTTTTGACATAGTGTTTTTTAAAATTAAAATCCAAATCACCAAAACTAAAAGATATAATTCATTTTCGGAATGAAGACCTCATGCCAGGTGTTTTGAGTCTTTTGTGACTGAAGGACCAATTTCCACTTTGCTCTTTGAAAGATCCCTTAATGTAAACAGAAAATAAAAACGGACGCTTATCGTAATGTTACTATTTATTACAACAGTTTGGAGACAGAAGTGGAGGTCAAGTGGTCTAGTCAGCACTGTTAGGGGATGTCCACTTTACAAGACTGCAGAGTAACACTAATTTGAATGTTGCTGCTTTACAGCTTCAATATCCCTTCATAACTGCTAAACAAAAGTGAGAAAAGATGCATATGGCTTTACAGGTACAGTGCCTTGCGAAAGTATTCGGCCCCCTTGAACTTTTCAACCTTTTGCCACATTTCAGGCTTCAAACATAAAGATATAAATTTTTTATTTTATGTGAAGAATCACCAACAAGTGGGACACAATTGTGAAGTGGAACGAAATCTATTGGATTTTTGAAACTTTTTTAACTAATAAAAAAGTGAAAAGTGGGGCGTGCAAAATTATTCGGCCCCCTTGCGTTAATACTTTGTAGAGCCACCTTTTGCTGCGATTACAGCTGCAAGTCGCTTGGGGTATGTCTCTATCAGTTTTGCACATCGAGAGACTGAAATTCTTGCCCATTCTTCCTTGCAAAACAGCTCGAGCTCAGTGAGGTTGGATGGAGAGCGTTTGTGAACAGCAGTTTTCAGCTCTTTCCACAGATTCTCGATTGGATTCAGGTCTGGACTTTGACTTGGCCATTCAAACACCTGGATACGTTTATTTGTGAACCATTCCTTTGTAGATTTTGCTGTATGTTTGGGATCATTGTCTTGTTGGAAGATAAATCTCCGTCCCAGTTTCAGGTCTTTTGCAGACTCCAACAGGTTTTCATCCAGAATGGTCCTGTATTTGGCTGCATCCATCTTCCCCTCAATTTTAACCATCTTCCCTGTCCCTGCTGAAGAAAAGCAGGCCCAAACCATGATGCTGCCACCACCATGTTTGACAGTGGGGATGGTGTGTTGAGGGTGATGAGCTGTGTTGCTTTTACGCCAAACATATCGTTTTGCATTGTGGCCAAAAAGTTCGATTTTGGTTTCATCTGACCAGAGCACCTTCTTCCACATGTTTGGGGTGTCTCCCAGGTGGCTTGTGGCAAACTTTAGACGAGACTTTTTATGGATATCTTTGAGAAATGGCTTTCTTCTTGCCACTCTTCCATAAAGGCCAGATTTGTGCAGTAAGACTGATTGTTGTCCTATGGACAGACTCTCCCACCTCAGCTGTAGTTCTCTGCAGTTCATCCAGAGTGATCATGGGCCTCTTGGCTGCATCTCTGATCAGTCTTCTCCTTGTCTGAGCTGAAAGTTTAGAGGGATGGCCAGGTCTTGGTAGATTTGCAGTGGTCTGATACTCCTTCCATTTCAAGATGATCGCTTGCACAGTGCTCCTTGGGATGTTTGAAGCTTGGGAAATCTTTTTGTATCCAAATCCGGCTTTAAACTTCTCCACAACAGTATTACGGACCTGCCTGGTGTGTTCCTTGGTCTTCATGATGCTCTCTGCGCTTTCAACAGAACCTTGAGACTATCACAGAGCAGGTGCATTTATACAGAGACTTGATTACACACAGGTGGATTCTATTTATCACCATCAGTCATTTAGGACAACATTGGATCATTCAGAGATCCTCGCTGAACTTCTGGAGTGAGTTTGCTGCACTGAAAGTAAAGGGGCCGAATACTTTTGCACGCCCCACTTTTCATTTTTTTATTAGTTAAAAAAGTTTCAAAAATCCAATAGATTTCGTTCCACTTCACAATTGTGTCCCACTTGTTGGTGATTCTTCACATAAAATAAAAAATTTATATCTTTATGTTTGAAGCCTGAAATGTGGCAAAAGGTTGAAAAGTTCAAGGGGGCCGAATACTTTCGCAAGGCACTGTATATGCACAAATGACATCTTACAGTATGCACGTTATGTACACCAGTTATGATGGAATTGTGAAGCCATTATGCATCAGCATTCAAATAAATTGTTACTGACTTGATTTTACACACCATGACACTTTGGGTAAAAATGTTCTTTTTGTTATTTCTGAGAAAGGATACCACCTGTATGGCTTCTGAAGAATAACTGGTTGGAAACCCCTGCCCAGCTCAGCTATACATGTTAACGTTCATCATATGCTATGGATAGAGGGATTGTTAATTTCCACAGTGTTACATGTTCTCCAGCTGTCAGTTCACAACCAACAGAGTCTACAATAACAACAAGAATAAGACAGCCTTGGGCATGCACACTGGACAAGCAGATGCACACCGCAAGCAGGGCAGGGACTGGGGGAGTGCAGGGAAGCAGTTTTATAGCACTTTGACTACAAACTTGAAACAGAAATTAAAGAGAAATGTTGAGTTTTACTGATGCTCTGCTGTGTGTTATTTTTCAAGCTAGTTGGTTCACGGAAGGCCGTATTGAATTAAATTGTGATTAACCCAGATTGAAACTAATACTCTGAACCTTTTTTAAATTATACATTGAATTGGGAAAAAAAATATTATTTGTTTAATGGACTAAGCATACAGCCTTTTGTGGTCTTTTAACATGATAAAACAAAAATGAGCTGTTGAGTCTTTGCATGCTAACAAGGATTTAAGGTTATTTTTCATTTTATTTAATACAGTTTTCTTATACACAGTATAATAGTATTTTCAACAACCAACAAACGACCTCTAAATAAGAACCTTTTGAGATTTTAAGCATCATTGTCTGTAAAATAACTTAACATGCTGCACAGTGTTTGATCTTTTTTGTTTAAGAGAATGTACTGAGTTTGCACGAGCTTCTGTTGGAGGCATGCTGCAATCAGCCTACACAAAGACACCACTGAGGGGAGCAGAAAGGGTAGAGGTACGTTTTAGGGGAGGTTCTTGTACTTTCCTTGTAGGAGAGCCTGGTTTGTCTTGGGGCACACAACTATCAGCAATGCTGGGAGAAAGCAGGAGACAGAAGTCTGTTATTTTTGCAGAAGAGTGAGAGAGATACAGTAGCTGCAGAGAAAAACTGAGAAGAGTACAAAGAAAGAAGGGCTGTGTGACTGAATCAGACAGAGAAGCAATTCTTCATTTCTCATGCAAGCATGGCCATTAGAATGATGATGGGTGTATATTCTGGTCTTATGGTTGAGACTTCTAGTGTAGTAATTATAGTCTTTGACCAGAGAAACGGAAAAGGGTGGAAATGGATGTCCATAAACTTTCAGTGGAATGGAAAAGAGTTTAAGGTTTATTATTCTGCAGCTTTCACTTCACTAGTGTAACTCGTAGCACCATTATCTCTGGATGGAAAAAGCAAACTGTCAAGGAACGCAAAAGAAAGTAAAACACCGACAATAAAGAGGGCAGGCCTTGCTGGTGTTTTAGTTTTCCCATGTCAAGAGAGAGCTCTAACTGTGCCCACAAAATGGTAGGTATCTACCCACAAAGAAATTGTAATGTAGAATAACAGTGGACTTTTAAACCATTCTCACCATTAACCATTGCTTCTGATTGTAATTAAATCACGGTTTTGTTGAAAACAAAATAATTGATCTGAGGAAAGAACTGTCGCTTTTCTAGAACTTTCTGCTCTAGACTTTTCTTCAGTGAATCATCAGCACAGGCCTCTCAGGCTTTTCAAAATCTTTAGACCTTAACACAGGGATATGTAAATTGATTCCCAAGTTGTCAGTCAGGGGACACAGATTCTAGCTCTTGTAAGCATTGAATTCACCTGTCTTTTGGTTTTTAAACTTTTCTTTTTTGACTTGTCAGTTAATTTTTTATTAGGATTTTTGAGCGCTTTTTCAATTGGTTTAAAGATTTACCTGATTCAAGGACCTGCTAAATATTTTGAAATATAAGATAAGTTTGTTAAATGTATTGACTTTCCAAAATAATGATGGCAATTAAGTACTTGTTAATTAGTCTGAAAGGAAACCAGAAGGTCCTCAAGGAATTCAATTATGGAGCAAGGCTTTGACGGAGCCTTTCTCTGACAAAGAGCAGCCTAGCTATCTTGAGATAAATGGCTGCATTCCTAAAAGGCTACTATACAGCAGGTTGTCCAAGTCTTAACTAAATCAAAACTTCAATTTACACTCCTGTAGCAAATTCCATTCAGGATTGCTTTTCAGAGTTTGATGAAAGTGGGCGGTAGGTTTTAGATTCAGTTTGAGCCTGGACTAAATGAAACTTCAACACACCTTTCAGTTTCCGTCTGACTGGAGAAAGTGGACAATGCTCTTATCTAATCAATTCATGCACATTAGGTTTGGAAAATGTGGTCCAAATAAGTAAATTAAGTGTTCGGGTAGTTTGGTTTACTGAAACCATGAAATCTTGGCCTTTGAGACCCAGCAATGTTCATCTCTCCTTAATATTTTCCTATAATATTCCCAGGGAGTAACATAAAAATGCACGTTCAACAAGTAAGTCATTCCTTTTTTGCCAGGAACAAGAAAGAGCATCCTAAAACCAAGCCAATAAATATGTGTGACCTTGGATTACACATGCTGAAAGCAAAGGACAAAAAAGGGAAAAAAACACATTTGTCAGGAATAACTGCAGGTACGCTGCACAAGAACTATAATCACTGTATTTCCAATTTTCAAAGGAAATGGCACATGAGGCATTTGCGAAAATGGTGTCTGGAAATCTCTGCGGTTTTATTACTGCACTTACAGTGGATGGACTGGTTTCTTAAACTCACTTTTCCAATAGTACATTAAGTACTTTCGCCCATTCCAAATGGCTGGCAAAAAGGTGAAAAGGTGACCCAGAAAGGCTCATCTCATGCCTTGTTCTCTTCACTGTGTAGTGTACAGTTATGGCCTGGGAGGGCAGCTCAGTCAAACCTATCCAAAGAAGTGTGTAAACCTCATGTAAATTCTGCCTTAATTACTGCACATCTTGAAGTTCCTTTCTGGGTGATTTCCCAGCTTATGAGAATTCAATTCAAAATACTTTATTCGTCCCCAGGGAAGGGGACAATATACATGGCAAAAACTGAGTTACTCTATAAAAAAAAATACAAAAATGCTCGCAGGGCCTTTGGGAATCTGGTGATACTTTCTAGCAGATGAAATACATGCATGTGTACTGTATGTAAAGTAGAGTGTCTGTCAATGAAATCTCCTGAGGCAAGCCTTTTTTAAAGACAATTTATTGGAGGATATACTATATGTACTGTACATGCATTATATAGTACCATGAGAATACAAATCGGTGTATTCAGGTGGGCTGTTGCAGTAAAAGTTATGCACTGCCTTGCTGGATCATGTCCAGCAACATATGATATAGAGAGCCCCTAGTGCAGGAAAGTTTGTTTACAGAAATCAGGTGCACACTCTCCTCTTGAATAGGGGCTTTAATGTATTAAATGTCTCACTGACAGTTGTTTAAAGGATGCTCTTGAATGTACAGTATTTTCACAAAATGTCTTTTTCAGGACAATGAAATACATTACATCCAGGTTGTGACCTCTGCCCTCCTGCAGCTGGTCCAGGGGCAGTGGTTAGCATGCCTACCCTTATAGAAATATCAGAGCTCATCCATGGATGGAGCTCCAGTCCGCCACAGGGCACACACCCAATATAAAGACAGCAATTAGCCTATTAGAAACTGACTCAGATTGAAGTAGGCAATTTCCTATTCAAAAATGATTTTGATAAAGAGATAAAATGAAAACCAGAAGTCACTTTAGCCATTAAACACCGACACTGCTCCTTCCTGCATCAGATATGTCTACTCGCTCTGAGTGAGTCGCTGAAGCGATTTTATTTCCGAGACCAGTGGGATGTGGGAACTTTTATCTCTCTTTGTGCGAGTGCTGGAAAGGCAGAACAAAGCCTGTACTCCTGGGTCAGCGGTACTCACAGATCATTGTCGGTCTCAGTGCGGGTCTTCTGCTGGCGCCGATACACCACAAAGACGGTCACTGCCACGCCAATAATGAGGCCAGCGGCCACCACCCCTCCAAGAATCCCGATCATGCCCCCAGGGGCTCCCTGCGGCAGGGGCTTGTCTGGAAAAAGACAGAGAAAGGATGTGAGCGACACACAGGCTCACCGCTCCTAACGTGTCAGAGCAACACCGCGTTCCTCCAGCTAGAAGAAATATCACTCACACAAAAGCTGCCTTTTTTCTACTTCACCCCTGGTGTGTAAACACACAATTAGTGTCCCCACTGTGCCCCTATTTCAACGGTTTGTTCGCAAGCTATTACATTTGGATTACATTTGCCTTGAGAACAGGACCCCTACTTGCAGGGCTGTCATTTGTCTCACCAGTCTATTAACTTGGCGGTGCTTCGGGGTTTTATAAAAAAGCGAAATCTTGCACCAAAAAGGCAAAATGTAACATTCACTGTGCACTGACTGTTATCTATAAATCATGTGAAGATATTCTCCTTTAGCTTCATGTGCCACAGTGCACACAAAAGTTACAAATTAAACATTTAGTAGCTCAACAACAGTAGCTCAATTGTAAAATGCACACTGTGAATTTTTATACAGTTACTTAAAAGCATTTATGTTTCCATTTTTTGCAACCAGTAACATCTTCAGCAGTGCTCTCCACCTTAATTCAACAATGGATAGGTTTTGCAGGTCTTTATTTAGTGACTGAATTTCATGTTAAGCTGAACTAATTAGGATTGAAGCAATTCAGAGCTTTGAAGATCTGTACAGTAGCTCTCTAGCACCTGTGATGTGGACATTTTTCACATCCCAGCTTGCCTAGTTGAAAGTATAGAAAACTTTTAAATAAAACAAACTATTTATTGTGGATGTCTTGGAAGCTTGGCAGCAACAAAATATCATCTGAGAATTTTGAAGAGAAAAAAAGCTTCAATAATAAGTGGAATCTTTTATTAACAAAAAAGTGGCAAAACATACACCCTGCGCAGACGTCCTGAGGTCCTTTCAGTATAAAAAACCCTTGGTTTGCCACCTCAGAAACAGAATATAAACATCTTGCCTGTGACGGGCCCCTTTCAGTGTACTGGCCACACAGTTTGCACAGAACCAAACCTCAACCAAGAGATTGAACCTTCAAGTATTCAATGCAACAAACCGATTTGAAGTGAAGGACTTCCACCAAACTACCAGATGTAACTGTCTTTTTTCTCCCTTTTGAATTAACTCACTTCTCTGCCTGAAGACTGTGGTGTGTGATTGTTATAGCATGTTGTTGTTTTTTCCCCTCGGCACAGCTTGCTGACTGTGCCTGTACTATCGGGAACAGAGCTGCCAAAAGATAGCAATAAGATGAGTTACAGTAGTTATTTTATGACACAAGACAACACAAAAGGGCCCCATTATATAGTAGTATGGTTCAATTCAGGTGTTGAGAGCTTTATTGTCTTCCAGCTAAAGATGAAAGCAACATGCCTAATGTTGTACTATCCAATCACAAAAGCAACATAGTCAACAGATGCCCATCTATGCAACATTATTCATAATAAGTTGACAGGTCTGAAATATCCAGATCCTGCTGGCTTACACAAGAGCCCACCATAACCTTCAGTCTGTGAAAGCTGAAATGGCTCAACCTTCCGTGCTACTGTAGATAAAAGTGGCTCCAGTGAAGTTCCTGTTGTTGAGTGCCCCTGAGAGCACAGGTAGGTTTGAGAAGCCAATTCATTACTTCGCATGACGTGTGACAACATCTCCTGGTGCTTCCCAGGCAGGTACCCGACAGCTCGTGTTCTTCCCAGCAAGAGCCGCGTCATCGCAGTGCTTGTGTTAGGAAACAGAATGCAAGGTGACAGATGGCTTGACAATGCAGATTTTAGTGGAAAATGTGCACAGATCCTCATTCACTCCTGGCAGGTACAGGGTTATATACTGTAGCTGTCTCTTTCTGAATTCAGAGCAAATGCCTTGGGAAATCTTCTTAATTCCAAAGGTTAATTTTTTAAATAATTGTTTCCAGGCTTAAGTGACTTTTTATATTTAATTAATCAGAACAGGAATGAAGAATAGACAACTGTTATATAATGTACATGAATACACAACTGTTATATCAAGGACTACATGTTGGAAAGCAGGGCATGAGTAGGAATTATCTCATTCACTCAAGCTCTACACATAATAAATGATTCAGAGCAACAGACATGCAAAAATGATAAATCCATAGACATTCACACCACGGAGTCTAGCAAAACAAACAAGATTTTTAAAAACACATCAAACGCTGACTGGGTACAAAGATCGGGAGATGCGATTCTCATAAAAAGAATGGGTAGGGAACTAATGAGAGTCTAGACACTGGGAGAAAGAGAAAAGAGGCTGAAAAATAATACAGACCTAGTAGACTTAGTGAGTAAAGCTAATCTATACTCCCTTTATAAATAACTTGAAAGTGGACCTCACAATTCTGTCTCTCTGCCTGGGCAAAAATGCTGTGCTTCTCTTAAAATTTAGTCTCTTCTCTTTTTTCCCATTTCCTGGAATGACAGCTACTGTATGTTTTTGTTCTGTCTGATTACAGTATTGTCCATCCCCATTCCACTTCTTTCCATTTTGAAAATGATATGGATAAAAATCTGCCTCTGGTTTCTATTATCTTATCACTACAAACCTCTTACCTGATGTAAAAGGGAGCCTTTTGTGAAATGGAACTAGACATGCCCCATAATCAACGATCTGCGTTTTATTAACCAGCTCTTTCAAGTGGTAATTATTTCAATCTTACAAAAAGGAACCTTTGAAGGTGATATACATTTCCTCTTAATTACAGTATTCAACCTAGTCATAATCTGTGGCTAACAGCAACACAGATAAAATGATAGAAAAACCAATGCATAAACACAAACCAAGACACTGTCAGCAGAAAGCTCTGCGTACAGACACACTTCTGAATGCAAACCCAGTAATCTCTGTAAAAACACAGATACACATACAGCAACTCACATACAAAGACAGGATATCCAGTATACTAACACAGACACCCAATCACAGACGCATGCTTCTCCCAGACGATCCCACAACTCTTCCTGGCTTCATCACAGAGAAACAAGCAGCTGTGTGTGGATGAAGTCATTGTGGTCCACAACTTGGCATGTCATGAATTCCTAACTTTAGGAGGGACACTTCTGCAGCTGTTGCTGAATTTCCCTTCTTCCCTTCTTGTGGCTGAGCAGCTCACCATTGACAAGTCTCCCATTGTCTTGGGAAATGAGAACTGGCAGCAGAGCTCTGGCAAGAGGGCAATGTTGCATGTCTGGGCGTGGGGTGCGATCTGAGAATACGGGCTTCACCACAGAAACATTCCCACACTGCCTTCTGTGACCAAATGGACACCCACTCTCAGTTGAACTCATGTTCATTGTTCTGTTCTCTGTCTATATCAAAAGTACTCTATAAATGATGTGTTTATATTTGCATTTCTAAATTGAAGACGAGGAAGGAATATACAAATGCTGAATTGTGCTCCTGTGCATATCCACTACAATGTGTATCTGTATTGTTCCACCAGATTTTTCTAAATGAAATGCTTTTCTGATTTACTGTGACGGAAATGCATTTTGCTTACAAAGAACATCAACTATATACCTGCCTTTTTAGCCCAGTGTCCCCCCCCCTTTTACAGCCATCGTCCTGTTGTTGCTTAAAACTCTTTCAGGCCCGGGAATCGTGAAACAACTTAGACTGAATGCTATCACGGCATGGGTTACAAAAGCTGAGTGCTGGTATGTTTGCAGGTGTTAACAAGCCTGACTTGTTGACTGCTTGACAAGGCCCCCCGCTGTCTCAATTCTAGCCTGACTGTCCATCTCCGGTCTTCCTCCCAGCAGTTCACTCAACAGTCTGAGCACTGACTTCTCTTCTCAATAACTCACTCTGCGGCTGGGTGAGCTCCCCACTCCCCACAAGATTCACTGCACATACGAAGATCGGCACGCTGAAGCCACAGCTCAGAAGTCGATCATTAATTAAAGCTGATCATAACATTTTTAATGCTGTCATTTCCAAATAAATGAAGAATGGGGCTATTTTAATCATTTCTAAGGTCAAGGAGGTGTTTATATTCCTTAAGAAATCTATAAATGTAGAAATATCTTCGATCCACTTTATATTCAAATTCTATATTAAAGGAATAGTGTGGTTTACATTTTGTCCAGATGAACTTTTAAAAGGAAAATAATGATTATGTCTTAATCATTTTTAAAACTATTTTTAAGCCGTGTTTATCAGTAAACCATTACTTGACAATGAGAATAAATATAATTAATTACAAGCAATAATAATTGCTATTTCTAAAATAGCAATGATCACACTGACCTTTGCTATCAAACACTTCATTATAATACAGAAATTTCAACAACTGTAAAATGATAAATTATTATTAATTATAAATTATTTATAATTATAAATTATAAAACTGTAAAAAGGATAAAATGTCAAAACAGGAATACCAAAGCCATCAGTAAATTGTATATAATCTAAAAACTGTAGTCCTAAAGCATAACTGTACTGTAGCTCTTATAAATAGACCACATCACTAAACTGATGTAAACAACTAATTACTTAAGATGGGTGACTACAATTCAGTCTTATCACCTTTACTGTTTTAATGCGGTCTCTTTGATATGCTTATGACTTTAGTCAATTATAAGTGTGTCTCAAAAGAGGCAGGTTGACATCCTCTTTTATCTGACAGGTGAATGTGAGCTGAGGTCAGGCTGAAAGTCTCGTCACCGTGAACCTAAAAAAAAAATCAACGACGACAGATCCCCTTTAAAGGAGCTGGCGTTGAGAGTATCCGTCTTTGTGCGCAGAAACAAACATGTAGAGAAAATAACACTTGGAACGGTCCAGCATAAAAAGCTTTGCGTCCGCACTGAGGAATGGCTATCACCCACCACTGTCTCTCTATCATATCCTGCTGTCCGACACAAAGACAGAGTCGGCTCAAGAGGGGGAAAACACAAGTGACACAGATTGTTGGGTTTCAACAAAATATCCCCAGGACGTATTGTTTAAAGAAAACCTTTCACAGTATTAAGTGTGCCCTATGTTCATACTCTAATTAAAGTTAAAGGCCAGCTAATTTGGCCCTCTGTAGTTACACACATAATTATAATGTGATAAAAAGCCATGCTGAACGACTCTCGAAACAGAGAGACGGGGGCAAGGGGTCTGTGTTGCCTGCATGGCAGAATTAAAATGATCACTCCGAACTGGTGAGCTCTGGGAGACAGCACTGTCCTGTAACAGAGATATTTTAAGAATCGCACAGCTGTCTCAAGAGATGGTGTGCTTAAGGTAATTCAGTTCTAGTGACCTCAGATCCCTGAGAAATCAATACTGCCCTAAGAATGTAGTGCTCAGGACCATAGCGTTAGCAAATTCAATTAGTTCTAGAGAACATATTACTGGGAGAATCTGAGTGCCAGCAGATTAAATTAAATCTGGAGAATGTATTGTCGGGGAACTGAGAGAGAGCGAATTCTAT